>NW_027553003.1:0-49166 GCF_045843805.1 Urocitellus parryii
CTTCCAAAAAACTACGAGTTTCCTGAAATCTCAGCAAACATTTTTTCTCCCAATCTTGATGATACTTGCAGGTAATGATCAGTACACCAATCCCACTTGGCTCCCCAAATTTCGTTCATCTAGGTTAAACCGTTCCTTTGCAGTAACCGTTTTCATGTTTAGGATTCACTCTGCTTTCTCCTATAAGGATACATGTATTTGGAACTCTAAATCAAATACGGTTTGTGCTAGCTCGTTGAAACTTGGCATAATAATGTAGTTCCAAGTTCTATCGCTATGGTTTGTGTCCTATTGAAGTAGCCCGAAGCAGAGACTGACGAGAATCACTTTCATTGAAAGGGGTTGCCAAGCTTCCAAAAAACTACGAGTTTCCTGAAACCTCAGCAAACCTTTTTAAACCCAATCTTGATGATACTGGCAGGTAATGATCAGTACACCAATCCCACTTGGCTCACCAAATATCGTTCTTCTAGGTTAAACCGTTCCTCTGCAGTAACCGTTTTCATGTTTAGGTTTCACTCTGTTTTCTCCTATAACGATACATGTAGTTGGAACTCTAAATCAAACGCGGTTCGTACTAGCTCTTTGAAACTTGGCACAATAATGTAGTTCAAAGTTCTATCGCTATGGTTTGTGTCCTATTGAAGTAGCCCCTAGCAGAGAAAGACGAGAATCACTTGATTGAAAGGGGTTGCCAAGCTTCCAAAAAACTAGGAGTTTCCTGAAACCTCAGCAACCTTTTTTCACCCAATCTTGATGATACTTGCAGGTAATGATCAGTACACCAATCCCACTTGGCTCACCAAATTTCGTTCTTCTTGGTTAAACCCTTCCTTTGCAGTAACCATTTTCATGTTTAGGTTTCACTCTGTTTTCTCCTATATGGATACATGTAGTTGGAACTCTAAATCAAACGCGGTTTGTACTAGCTCTTTGAAACTGGGCACAATAATGTAGTTCAAAGTTCTATCGCTATGGTTTGTGTCCTATTGAAGTAGCCCCAAGCAGAGAAAGACGAGAATCACTTGATTGAAAGGGGTTGCCAAGCTTCCAAAAAACTACGAGTTTCCTGAAACCTCAGCAAACCTTTTTTCACCCAATCTTGATGATACTTGCAGGTAATGATCAGTACACCAATCCCACTTGGCTCACCAAATTTCGTTCTTCTAGGTTAAACCCTTCCTTTGCAGTAACCGTTTTCATGTTTAGGTTTCACTCTGTTTTCTCCTATATGGATATATGTAGTTGGAACTGTAAATCAAACGCGGTTTGTACTAGCTCTTTGAAACTTGGCACAATAATGTAGTTCAAAGTTCTATCGCTATGGTTTGTGTCCTATTGAAGTAGCCCCAAGCAGAGACTGACGAGAATCACTTTCATTGAAAGGGGTTGCCAAGCTTCCAAAAACCTACGAGTTTCCTGAAATCTCAGCAAACATTTTTTCTCCCAATCTTGATGATACTGGCAAGTAATGATCAGTGCACCAATCCCACTTGGCTCTCCAAATTTTGTTCTTCTAGGTTAAACCGTTCCTTTGCAGTAACCGTTTTCATGTTTGGGTTTCAGTCTGTTTTCTACTATATGGATACATGTAGTTGGAACTCTAAATCAAACACGGTTTGTGCTAGCTCTTTGACACTTGGCACAATAATGTAGTTCCAAGTTCTATCGCTATGGTTTGTGTCCTTTTGAAGTAGCCCTAAGCAGAGACTGACGAGAATCACTTTTATTGAAAGGGGTTGCCAAGCATCCAAAAAACTACGAGTTTCCTGAAATCTCAGCGAACATTTTTTCACCCAATCTTGATGATACTTGCAGGTAATGATCAGTACACCAATTCCACTTGGCTCACCAAATTTCGTACTTCTAGGTTAAACCGTTCCTTTGCAGTAACCGTTTTCATGTTTAGGTTTCACTCTGTTTTCTACTATATGGATACATGTAGTTGGAACTCTAAATAAAACACGGTTTGTGCTAGGTCTTTGAAACTTGGCACAATAATGTAGTTCCAATTCTATCGCTATGGTTTGTGTCCTATTGAAGTAGCCCCAAGCAGAGAAAGAGGAGAATCACTTGATTGAAAGGGGTTGCCAAGCTTCCAAAAAACTACGAGTTTCCTGAAACCTCAGCAAACCTTTTTTCACCCAATCTTGATGATACTTGCAGGTAATGATCAGTACACCAATCCCACTTGGCTCACCAAATTTCGTTCTTCTAGGTTAAACCCTTCCTTTGCAGTAACCGTTTTCATGTTTAGGTTTCACTCTGTTTTCTCCTATATGGATACATGTAGTTGGAACTCTAAATCAAACGCGGTTTGTACTAGCTCTTTGAAACTTGGCACAATAATGTAGTTCAAAGTTCTATCGCGATGGTTTGTGTCCTATTGAAGAAGCCCCAAGGAGAGACTGACGAGAATCACTTTTATTGAAAGGGGTTGCCAAGCTTCCAAAAATCTGCGAGTTTCCTGAAATCTCAGCAAACATTTTTTCTCCCAATCTTGATGATACTGGCAGGTAATGATCAGTACACCAATCCCACTTGGCTCCCCAAATTTCGTTCATCTAGGTTAAACCGTTCCTTTGCAGTAACCGGTTTCATGTTTAGGATTCACTCTGTTTTCTCCTATAAGGATACATGTAGTTGGAAATCTAAATCAAAAACGGTTTGTGCTAGCTCGTTGAAACTTGGCACAATAATGTAGTTCAAAGTTCTATGGCTATGGTTTGTGTCCTATTGAAGTAGCCGAAAGCAGAGACTGACGAGAATCACTTTCATTGAAAGGGGTTGCCAAGCTTCCAAAAATCTACGAGTTTCCTGAAATCTCAGCAAATATTTTTTCACCCAATGTCTATGATACTTGCAGGTAATGATCAGTACACCAATCCCACTGGGCTCACCAAATTTCGTTCTTCTAGGTTAAACCGTTCCTCTGCAGTACCCGTTTTCATGTTTAGGTTTCACTCTGTTTTCTCCTATATGGATACATGTAGTTGGAACTCTAAATCAAGCACGGTTTGTGCTAGCTCTTTGAAACTTGGCACCATAATGTAGTTCCAAGTTCTAACGCTATGGTTTGTGTCCTATTGAAGTAGCCCCAAGCAGAGACTGACGAGAATCACTTGATTGAAAGGGGTTTCCAAGCTTCCAAAAAACTACGAGTTTCCTGAAACCTCAGCAAAACTTTTTTCACCCAATCTTGATGATACTTGCAGGTAATGATCAGTACACCAATCCCACTTGGCTCACCAAATTTCGTTCTTCTAGGTTAAACCGTTCATTTGCAGTAACCGTTTTCATGTTTAGGTTTCACTCTGTTTTCTCCTACATGGATACATGTAGTTGGAACTCTAAATCAAACGCGGTTTGTACTAGCTCTTTGAAACTTGGCACAATAATGTAGTTCAAAGTTCTATCGCTATGGTTTGTGTCCTATTGAAGTAGCCCCAAGCAGAGACTGACAAGAATCACTTTCATTGAAAGGGTTGCCAAGCTTCCAAAAACCTTCGAGTTTCCTGAAATCTCAGCAAACATTTTTTCTCCCAATCTTGATGATACTGGCAAGTAATGATCAGTGCACCAATCCCACTTGGCTCTCCAAATTTCGTTCGTCTAGGTTAAACCGTTCCTTTGCAGTAACCGTTTTCATGTTTGGGTTTCAGTCTGTTTGCTACTATATGGATACATGTATTTGGAACTCTAAATCAAACACGGTTTGTGCTAGCTCTTTGACACTTGGCACAATAATGTAGTTCCAAGTTCTATCGCTATGGTTTGTGTCCCTTTGAAGTAGCCCCAAGCAGAGACTGACGAGAATCACTTTCATTGAAAGTGGTTGCCAAGCTTCCAAAAAACTACGAGTTTCCTGAAATCTCAGCAAACATTTTTTCACCCAATCTTGATGATACTTGCAGGTAATGATCAGTACACCAATCCCACTTGGCTCACCAAATTTCGTTCTTCTAGGTTAAAGCGTTGCTTTGCAGCAACCGTTTTCATGTTTAGGTTTCACTCTGTTTTCTACTATATGGATACATGTAGTTGGAACTCTAAATCAAACGCGGTTTGTACTAGCTCTTTGAAACTTGGCACAATAATGTAGTTCAAATTTCTATCGCGATGGTTTGTGTCCTATTGAAGTAGCCCCTAGCAGAGAAAGACGAGAATCACTTGATTGAAAGGGGTTGCCAAGCTTCCAAAAAACTACGAGTTTCCTGAAACCTCAGCAACCTTTTTTCACCCAATCTTGATGATACTTGCAGGTAATGATCAGTACACCAATCCCACTTGGCTCACCAAATTTCGTTCTTCTAGGTTAAACCCTTCCTTTGCAGTAACCGTTTTCATGTTTAGGTTTCACTCTGTTTCTCCTATATGGATACATGTAGTTGGAACTCTAAATCAAACGCGGTTTGTACTAGCTCTTTGAAACTGGGCACAATAATGTAGTTCAAAGTTCTATCGCTATGGTTTGTGTCCTATTGAAGTAGCCCCAAGCAGAGAAAGACGAGAATCACTTGATTGAAAGGGGTTGCCAAGCTTCCAAAAAACTACGAGTTTCCTGAAACCTCAGCAAAACTTTTTTCACCCAATCTTGATGATACTTGCAGGTAATGATCAGTACACCAATCCCACTTGGCTCACCAAATTTCGTTCTTCTAGGTTAAACCCTTCCTTTGCAGTAACCGTTTTCATGTTTAGGTTTCACTCTGTTTTCTCCTATATGGATACATGTAGTTGGAACTCTAAATCAAACAAGGTTTGTGCTAGCTCTTTGACACTTGGCACAATAATGTATTACCAAGTTCTATCGCTATGGTTTGTGTCCTTTTGAAGTAGCCCTAAGCAGAGACTGACGAGAATCACTTTTATTGAAAGGGGTTGCCAAGCATCCAAAAAACTACGAGTTTCCTGAAATCTCAGCGAACATTTTTTCACCCAATCTTGATGATACTTGCAGGTAATGATCAGTACACCAATCCCACTTGGCTCACCAAATTTCGTTCTTCTAGGTTAAACCGTTCCTTTGCAGTAACCGTTTTCATGTTTAGGTTTCACTCTGTTTTCTACTATATGGATACATGTAGTTGGAACTCTAAATAAAACACGGTTTGTGCTAGGTCTTTGAAACTTGGCACAATAATGTAGTTCCAATTCTATCGCTATGGTTTGTGTCCTATTGAAGTAGCCCCAAGCAGAGAAAGACGAGAATCACTTGATTGAAAGGGGTTGCCAAGCTTCCAAAAAACTACGAGTTTCCTGAAACCTCAGCAAACATTTTTTCACCCAATCTTGATGATACTTGCAGGTAATGATCAGTACACCAATCCCACTTGGCTCACCAAATTTCGTTCTTCTAGGTTAAACCCTTCCTTTGCAGTAACCGTTTTCATTTTTAGGTTTCACTCTGTTTTCTCCTATATGGATACATGTAGTTGGAACTCTAAATCAAGCACGGTTTGTGCTAGCTCTTTGAAACTTGGCACCATAATGTAGTTCCAAGTTCTAACGCTATGGTTTGTGTCCTATTGAAGTAGCCCCAAGCAGAGACTGACGAGAATCACTTGATTGAAAGGGGTTGCCAAGCTTCCAAAAAACTACGAGTTTCCTGAAACCTCAGCAAAACTTTTTTCACCCAATCTTGATGATACTTGCAGGTAATGATCAGTACACCAATCCCACTTGGCTCACCAAATTTCGTTCTTCTAGGTTAAACCGTTCATTTGCAGTAACCGTTTTCATGTTTAGGTTTCACTCTGTTTTCTCCTACATGGATACATGTAGTTGGAACTCTAAATCAAACGCGGTATGTACTAGCTCTTTGAAACTTGGCACAATAATGTAGTTCAAAGTTCTATCGCTATGGTTTGTGTCCTATTGAAGTAGCCCCAAGCAGAGACTGACAAGAATCACTTTCATTGAAAGGGTTGCCAAGCTTCCAAAAACCTTCGAGTTTCCTGAAATCTCAGCAAACATTTTTTCTC
Organism: Urocitellus parryii; assembly: GCF_045843805.1. NCBI lineage: Eukaryota > Metazoa > Chordata > Mammalia > Rodentia > Sciuridae > Urocitellus > Urocitellus parryii. The sequence continues at coordinate 5,985 of NW_027553003.1, forward strand.
CCAATCTTGATGATACTGGCAAGTAATGATCAGTGCATCAATCCCACTTGGCTCTCCAAATTTCGTTCGTCTAGGTTAAACCGTTCCTTTGCAGTAACCGTTTTCATGTTTGGGTTTCAGTCTGTTTGCTACTATATGGATACATGTATTTGGAACTCTAAATCAAACACGGTTTGTGCTAGCTCTTTGACACTTGGCACAATAATGTAGTTCCAAGTTCTATCGCTATGGTTTGTGTCCCTTTGAAGTAGCCCCAAGCAGAGACTGACGAGAATCACTTTCATTGAAAGTGGTTGCTAAGCTTCCAAAAAACTACGAGTTTCCTGAAATCTCAGCAAACATTTTTTCACCCAATCTTGATGATACTTGCAGGTAATGATCAGTACACCAATCCCACTTGGCTCACCAAATTTCGTTCTTCTAGGTTAAAGCGTTGATTTGCAGCAACCGTTTTCATGTTTAGGTTTCACTCTGTTTTCTACTATATGGATACATGTAGTTGGAACTCTAAATCAAACGCGGTTTGTACTAGCTCTTTGAAACTTGGCACAATAATGTAGTTCAAAGTTCTATCGCGATGGTTTGTGTCCTATTGAAGTAGCCCCTAGCAGAGAAAGACGAGAATCACTTGATTGAAAGGGGTTGCCAAGCTTCCAAAAAACTACGAGTTTCCTGAAACCTCAGCAACCTTTTTTCACCCAATCTTGATGATACTTGCAGGTAATGATCAGTACACCAATCCCACTTGGCTCACCAAATTTCGTTCTTCTAGGTTAAACCCTTCCTTTGCAGTAACCGTTTTCATGTTTAGGTTTCACTCTGTTTTCTCCTATATGGATACATGTAGTTGGAACTCTAAATCAAACGCGGTTTGTACTAGCTCTTTGAAACTGGGCACAATAATGTAGTTCAAAGTTCTATCGCTATGGTTTGTGTCCTATTGAAGTAGCCCCAAGCAGAGAAAGACGAGAATCACTTGATTGAAAGGGGTTGCCAAGCTTCCAAAAAACTACGAGTTTCCTGAAACCTCAGCAAACCTTTTTTCACCCAATCTTGATGATACTTGCAGGTAATGATCAGTACACCAATCCCACTTGGCTCACCAAATTTCGTTCTTCTAGGTTAAACCCTTCCTTTGCAGTAACCGTTTTCATGTTTAGGTTTCACTCTGTTTTCTCCTATATGGATACATGTAGTTGGAACTCTAAATCAAACAAGGTTTGTGCTAGCTCTTTGACACTTGGCACAATAATGTAGTTCCAAGTTCTATCGCTATGGTTTGTGTCCTTTTGAAGTAGCCCTAAGCAGAGACTGACGAGAATCACTTTTATTGAAAGGGGTTGCCAAGCATCCAAAAAACTACGAGTTTCCTGAAATCTCAGCGAACATTTTTTCACCCAATCTTGATGATACTTGCAGGTAATGATCAGTACACCAATCCCACTTGGCTCACCAAATTTCGTTCTTCTAGGTTAAACCGTTCCTTTGCAGTAACCGTTTTCATGTTTAGGTTTCACTCTGTTTTCTACTATATGGATACATGTAGTTGGAACTCTAAATAAAACACGGTTTGTGCTAGGTCTTTGAAACTTGGCACAATAATGTAGTTCCAATTCTATCGCTATGGTTTGTGTCCTATTGAAGTAGCCCCAAGCAGAGAAAGACGAGAATCACTTGATTGAAAGGGGTTGCCAAGCTTCCAAAAAACTACGAGTTTCCTGAAACCTCAGCAAACATTTTTTCACCCAATCTTGATGATACTTGCAGGTAATGATCAGTACACCAATCCCACTTGGCTCACCAAATTTCGTTCTTCTAGGTTAAACCCTTCCTTTGCAGTAACCGTTTTCATTTTTAGGTTTCACTCTGTTTTCTCCTATATGGATACATGTAGTTGGAACTCTAAATCAAACACGGTTTGTACTAGCTCTTTGAAACTTGGCACAATAATGTAATTCAAAGTTCTATCGCTATGGTTTGTGTCCTATTGAAGTAGCCCCAAGCAGAGACTGACGAGAATCACTTTCATTGAAAGGGGTTGCCAAGCTTCCAAAAAACTACGAGTTTCCTGAAATCTCAGCAAACATTTTTTCACCCAATCTTGATGATACTGGCAAGTAATGATCAGTGCACCAATCCCACTTGGTTCTCCAAATTTCGTTCTTCTAGGTTAAACCGTTCCTTTGCAGTTACCGTTTTCATGTTCAGGTTTCACTCTGTTTTCTCCTATATGGATACATGTAGTTGGAACTCTAAATCAAACGCGGTTTGTACTAGCTCTTTGAAACTTGGCACAATAATGTAGTTCCAAGTTCTATCGCTATGGTTTGTGTCCTATTGAAGTAGCCCCAAGCAGAGACTGACGAGAATCACTTTCATTGAAAGGGGTTGCCAAGCTTCCAAAAAACTACGAGTTTCCTGAAATCTCAGCAAACATTTTTTCACCCAATCTTGATGATACTGGCAGGTAATGATCAGTACACCAATCCCACTTGGCTCCCCAAATTTCGTTCATCTAGGTTAAACCGTTCCTTTGCAGTAACCGTTTTCATGTTTAGGATTCACTCTGTTTTCTCCCTATAAGGATACATGTAGTTGGAAATCTAAATCAAAAACGGTTTGTGCTAGCTCGTTGAAACTTGGCACAATAATGTAGTTCAAAGTTCTATCGCTATGGTTTGTGTCCTATTGAAGTAGCCGAAAGCAGAGACTGACGAGAATCACTTTCATTGAAAGGGGTTGCCAAGCTTCCAAAAATCTACGAGTTTCCTGAAATCTCAGCAAACATTTTTTCACCCAATGTCTATGATACTTGCAGGTAATGATCAGTACACCAATCCCACTGGGCTCACCAAATTTCGTTCTTCTAGGTTAAACCGTTCCTCTGCAGTACCCGTTTTCATGTTTAGGTTTCACTCTGTTTTCTCCTATATGGATACATGTAGTTGGAACTCTAAATCAAGCACGGTTTGTGCTAGCTCTTTGAAACTTGGCACCATAATGTAGTTCCAAGTTCTAACGCTATGGTTTGTGTCCTATTGAAGTAGCCCCAAGCAGAGAAAGACGAGAATCACTTGATTGAAAGGGGTTGCCAAGCTTCCAAAAAACTACGAGTTTCCTGAAACCTCAGCAAAACTTTTTTCACCCAATCTTGATGATACTTGCAGGTAATGATCAGTACACCAATCCCACTTGGCTCACCAAATTTCGTTCTTCTAGGTTAAACCGTTCATTTGCAGTAACCGTTTTCATGTTTAGTTTTCACTCTGTTTTCTCCTACATGGATACATGTAGTTGGAACTCTAAATCAAACGCGGTTTGTACTAGCTCTTTGAAACTTGGCACAATAATGTAGTTCAAAGTTCTATCGCTATGGTTTGTGTCCTATTGAAGTAGCCCCAACCAGAGACTGACAAGAATCACTTTCATTGAAAGGGTTGCCAAGCTTCCAAAAACCTTCGAGTTTCCTGAAATCTCAGCAAACATTTTTTCTCCCAATCTTGATGATACTGGCAAGTAATGATCAGTCCATCAATCCCACTTGGCTCTCCAAATTTCGTTCGTCTAGGTTAAACCGTTCCTTTGCAGTAACCGTTTTCATGTTTGGGTTTCAGTCTGTTTGCTACTATATGGATACATGTATTTGGAACTCTAAATCAAACACGGTTTGTGCTAGCTCTTTGACACTTGGCACAATAATGTAGTTCCAAGTTCTATCGCTATGGTTTGTGTCCCTTTGAAGTAGCCCCAAGCAGAGACTGACGAGAATCACTTTCATTGAAAGTGGTTGCCAAGCTTCCAAAAAACTACGAGTTTCCTGAAATCTCAGCAAACATTTTTTCACCCAATCTTGATGATACTTGCAGGTAATGATCAGTACACCAATCCCACTTGGCTCACCAAATTTCGTTCTTCTAGGTTAAAGCGTTGCTTTGCAGCAACCGTTTTCATGTTTAGGTTTCACTCTGTTTTCTACTATATGGATACATGTAGTTGGAACTCTAAATAAAACACGGTTTGTGCTACGTCTTTGAAACTTGGCACAATAATGTAGTTCCAATTCTATCGCTATGGTTTGTGTCCTATTGAAGTAGCCCCAAGCAGAGAAAGACGAGAATCACTTGATTGAAAGGGGTTGCCAAGCTTCAAAAAAACTACGAGTTTCCTGATACCTCCGCAAACCTTTTTTCATCCAATCTTGATGATACTTGCAGGTAATGATCAGTACACCAATCCCACTTGGCTCACCAAATTTCGTTCTTCTAGGTTAAACCCTTCCTTTGCAGTAACAGTTTTCATGTTTAGGTTTCACTCTGTTTTCTCCTTTATGGATACATGTAGTTGGAACTCTAAATCAAACATGGTTTGTGTTAGCTCTTTGAAACTTGGCACAATAATGCAGTTCCAAGTTCTATCGCTTGGTTTGTGTCCTATTGCAGTAGGCCCAAGCAGAGACTGATGAGAATTACTTTCATTGAAAGGGGTTGCCAAGCTTCCAAAAAACTACAAGTTTCCTGAAATCTCAGCAAACATTATTTCACCCAATCTTGATGATACTTGCAGGTAATGATCAGTACACCAATCCCACTGGGCTCACCAAATTTCGTTCTTCTAGGTTAAACCGTTCCTTTGCAGTAACAGTTTTCATGTTTAGGTTTCACTCTGTTTTCTCCTTTATGGATACATGTAGTTGGAACTCTAAATCAAACACGGTTTGTACTAGCTCTTTGAAACTTGGCACAATAATGTAATTCAAAGTTCTATCGCTATGGTTTGTGTCCTATTGAAGTAGCCCCAAGCAGAGACTGACGAGAATCACTTTCATTGAAAGGGGTTGCCAAGCTTCCAAAAAACTACGAGTTTCCTGAAATCTCAGCAAACATTTTTTTCACCCAATCTTGATGATACTGGCAAGTAATGATCAGTGCACCAATCCCACTTGGTTCTCCAAATTTCGTTCTTCTAGGTTAAACCGTTCCTTTGCAGTTACCGTTTTCATGTTCAGGTTTCACTCTGTTTTCTCCTATATGGATACATGTAGTTGGAACTCTAAATCAAACGCGGTTTGTACTAGCTCTTTGAAACTTGGCACAATAATGTAGTTCCAAGTTCTATCGCTATGGTTTGTGTCCTATTGAAGTAGCCCCAAGCAGAGACTGACGAGAATCACTTTCATTGAAAGGGGTTGCCAAGCTTCCAAAAAACTACGAGTTTCCTGAAATCTCAGCAAACATTTTTTCACCCAATCTTGATGATACTGGCAGGTAATGATCAGTACACCAATCCCACTTGGCTCCCCAAATTTCGTTCATCTAGGTTAAACCGTTCCTTTGCAGTAACCGTTTTCATGTTTAGGATTCACTCTGTTTTCTCCTATAAGGATACATGTAGTTGGAAATCTAAATCAAAAACGGTTTGTGCTAGCTCGTTGAAACTTGGCACAATAATGTAGTTCAAAGTTCTATCGCTATGGTTTGTGTCCTATTGAAGTAGCCGAAAGCAGAGACTGACGAGAATCACTTTCATTGAAAGGGGTTGCCAAGCTTCCAAAAATCTACGAGTTTCCTGAAATCTCAGCAAACATTTTTTCACCCAATGTCTATGATACTTGCAGGTAATGATCAGTACACCAATCCCACTGGGCTCACCAAATTTCGTTCTTCTAGGTTAAACCGTTCCTCTGCAGTACCCGTTTTCATGTTTAGGTTTCACTCTGTTTTCTCCTATATGGATACATGTAGTTGGAACTCTAAATCAAGCACGGTTTGTGCTAGCTCTTTGAAACTTGGCACCATAATGTAGTTCCAAGTTCTAACGCTATGGTTTGTGTCCTATTGAAGTAGCCCCAAGCAGAGAAAGACGAGAATCACTTGATTGAAAGGGGTTGCCAAGCTTCCAAAAAACTACGAGTTTCCTGAAACCTCAGCAAAACTTTTTTCACCCAATCTTGATGATACTTGCAGGTAATGATCAGTACACCAATCCCACTTGGCTCACCAAATTTCGTTCTTCTAGGTTAAACCGTTCATTTGCAGTAACCGTTTTCATGTTTAGTTTTCACTCTGTTTTCTCCTACATGGATACATGTAGTTGGAACTCTAAATCAAACGCGGTTTGTACTAGCTCTTTGAAACTTGGCACAATAATGTAGTTCAAAGTTCTATCGCTATGGTTTGTGTCCTATTGAAGTAGCCCCAAGCAGAGACTGACAAGAATCACTTTCATTGAAAGGGTTGCCAAGCTTCCAAAAACCTTCGAGTTTCCTGAAATCTCAGCAAACATTTTTTCTCCCAATCTTGATGATACTGGCAAGTAATGATCAGTCCATCAATCCCACTTGGCTCTCCAAATTTCGTTCGTCTAGGTTAAACCGTTCCTTTGCAGTAACCGTTTTCATGTTTGGGTTTCAGTCTGTTTGCTACTATATGGATACATGTATTTGGAACTCTAAATCAAACACGGTTTGTGCTAGCTCTTTGACACTTGGCACAATAATGTAGTTCCAAGTTCTATCGCTATGGTTTGTGTCCCTTTGAAGTAGCCCCAAGCAGAGACTGACGAGAATCACTTTCATTGAAAGTGGTTGCCAAGCTTCCAAAAAACTACGAGTTTCCTGAAATCTCAGCAAACATTTTTTCACCCAATCTTGATGATACTTGCAGGTAATGATCAGTACACCAATCCCACTTGGCTCACCAAATTTCGTTCTTCTAGGTTAAAGCGTTGCTTTGCAGCAACCGTTTTCATGTTTAGGTTTCACTCTGTTTTCTACTATATGGATACATGTAGTTGGAACTCTAAATAAAACACGGTTTGTGCTACGTCTTTGAAACTTGGCACAATAATGTAGTTCCAATTCTATCGCTATGGTTTGTGTCCTATTGAAGTAGCCCCAAGCAGAGAAAGACGAGAATCACTTGATTGAAAGGGGTTGCCAAGCTTCAAAAAAACTACGAGTTTCCTGATACCTCCGCAAACCTTTTTTCATCCAATCTTGATGATACTTGCAGGTAATGATCAGTACACCAATCCCACTTGGCTCACCAAATTTCGTTCTTCTAGGTTAAACCCTTCCTTTGCAGTAACAGTTTTCATGTTTAGGTTTCACTCTGTTTTCTCCTTTATGGATACATGTAGTTGGAACTCTAAATCAAACATGGTTTGTGTTAGCTCTTTGAAACTTGGCACAATAATGCAGTTCCAAGTTCTATCGCTTGGTTTGTGTCCTATTGCAGTAGGCCCAAGCAGAGACTGATGAGAATTACTTTCATTGAAAGGGTTGCCAAGCTTCCAAAAAACTACAAGTTTCCTGAAATCTCAGCAAACATTATTTCACCCAATCTTGATGATACTTGCAGGTAATGATCAGTACACCAATCCCACTGGGCTCACCAAATTTCGTTCTTCTAGGTTAAACCGTTCCTCTGCAGTACCCGTTTTCATGTTTAGGTTTCACTCTGTTTTCTCCTATATGGATACATGTAGTTGGAACTCTAAATCAAGCACGGTTTGTGCTAGCTCTTTGAAACTTGGCACCATAATGTAGTTCCAAGTTCTAACGCTATGGTTTGTGTCCTATTGAAGTAGCCCCAAGCAGAGAAAGACGAGAATCACTTGATTGAAAGGGGTTGCCAAGCTTCCAAAAAACTACGAGTTTCCTGAAACCTCAGCAAAACTTTTTTCACCCAATCTTGATGATACTTGCAGGTAATGATCAGTACACCAATCCCACTTGGCTCACCAAATTTCGTTCTTCTAGGTTAAACCGTTCATTTGCAGTAACCGTTTTCATGTTTAGTTTTCACTCTGTTTTCTCCTACATGGATACATGTAGTTGGAACTCTAAATCAAACGCGGTTTGTACTAGCTCTTTGAAACTTGGCACAATAATGTAGTTCAAAGTTCTATCGCTATGGTTTGTGTCCTATTGAAGTAGCCCCAAGCAGAGACTGACAAGAATCACTTTCATTGAAAGGGTTGCCAAGCTTCCAAAAACCTTCGAGTTTCCTGAAATCTCAGCAAACATTTTTTCTCCCAATCTTGATGATACTGGCAAGTAATGATCAGTCCATCAATCCCACTTGGCTCTCCAAATTTCGTTCGTCTAGGTTAAACCGTTCCTTTGCAGTAACCGTTTTCATGTTTGGGTTTCAGTCTGTTTGCTACTATATGGATACATGTATTTGGAACTCTAAATCAAACACGGTTTGTGCTAGCTCTTTGACACTTGGCACAATAATGTAGTTCCAAGTTCTATCGCTATGGTTTGTGTCCCTTTGAAGTAGCCCCAAGCAGAGACTGACGAGAATCACTTTCATTGAAAGTGGTTGCCAAGCTTCCAAAAAACTACGAGTTTCCTGAAATCTCAGCAAACATTTTTTCACCCAATCTTGATGATACTTGCAGGTAATGATCACTACACCAATCCCACTTGGCTCACCAAATTTCGTTCTTCTAGGTTAAAGCGTTGCTTTGCAGCAACCGTTTTCATGTTTAGGTTTCACTCTGTTTTCTACTATATGGATACATGTAGTTGGAACTCTAAATAAAACACGGTTTGTGCTACGTCTTTGAAACTTGGCACAATAATGTAGTTCCAATTCTATCGCTATGGTTTGTGTCCTATTGAAGTAGCCCCAAGCAGAGAAAGACGAGAATCACTTGATTGAAAGGGGTTGCCAAGCTTCAAAAAAACTACGAGTTTCCTGATACCTCCGCAAACCTTTTTTCATCCAATCTTGATGATACTTGCAGGTAATGATCAGTACACCAATCCCACTTGGCTCACCAAATTTCGTTCTTCTAGGTTAAACCCTTCCTTTGCAGTAACAGTTTTCATGTTTAGGTTTCACTCTGTTTTCTCCTTTATGGATACATGTAGTTGGAACTCTAAATCAAACATGGTTTGTGTTAGCTCTTTGAAACTTGGCACAATAATGCAGTTCCAAGTTCTATCGCTTGGTTTGTGTCCTATTGCAGTAGGCCCAAGCAGAGACTGATGAGAATTACTTTCATTGAAAGGGGTTGCCAAGCTTCCAAAAAACTACAAGTTTCCTGAAATCTCAGCAAACATTATTTCACCCAATCTTGATGATACTTGCAGGTAATGATCAGTACACCAATCCCACTTGGCTCCCCAAATTTCGTTCATCTAGGTTAAACCGTTCCTTTGCAGTAACCGTTTTCATGTTTAGGATTCACTCTGTTTTCTCCTATAAGGATACATGTAGTTGGAACTCTAAATCAAATACGGTTTGTGCTAGCTTGTTGAAACTTGGCACAATAATGTAGTTCCAAGTTCTTTCGCTATGGTTTGTGTCCTATTGAAGTAGCCGAAAGCAGTGACTGACGAGAATCACTTTCATTGAAAGGGGTTGCCAAGCTTCCAAAAATCTACGAGTTTCCTGAAATCTCAGCAAACATTTTTTCACCCAATCTCTATGATACTTGCAGGTAATGATCAGTACACCAATCCCACTGGGCTCACCAAATTTCGTTCTTCTAGGTTAAAAAGTTCCTCTGCAGTAACCGTTTTCATGTTCAGGTTTCACTCTGTTTTCTACTATATGGATACATGTAGTTGGAACACTAAATCAAGCACGGTTTGTGCTAGCTCTTTGAAACTTGGCACCATAATGTAGTTCCAAGTTCTAACGCTATGGTTTGTGTCCTATTGAAGTAGCCCCAAGCAGAGACTGACGAGAATCACTTGATTGAAAGGGGTTGCCAAGCATCCAAAAAACTACGAGTTTCCTGAAATCTCAGCAAACCTTTTTTCACCCAATCTTGATGATACTTGCAGGTAATGATCAGTACACCAATCCCACTTGGCTCACCAAATTTCGTTCTTCTATGTTAAACCATTCCGTTGCAGTAACCGTTTTCATGTTTAGGTTTCACTCTGTATTCTCCTATATGGATACATGTAGTTGGAACTCTGAATCAAACGCGGTTTGTACTAGCTCTTTGAAACTTGGCACAATAATGTAGTTCAAAGTTCTATCGCTATGGTTTGTGTCCTATTGAAGTAGCCCCAAGCAGAGACTGACGAGAATCACTTTCATTGAAAGGGGTTGCCAAGCTTCCAAAAAACTACGAGTTTCCTGAAATCTCAGCAAACATTTTTTTCTCCCAATCTTGATGATACTGGCAAGTAATGATCAGTGCACCAATCCCACTTGGTTCTCCAAATTTCGTTCTTCTAGGTTAAACCGTTCCTTTGCTGTAACCGTTTTCATGTTCAGGTTTCACTCTGTTTTCTCCTATTAGGATACATGTAGTTGGAACTCTAAATCAAACACAGTTTGTGCTAGGTCTTTGAAACTTGGCACAATAATGTAGTTCCAAGTTCTATCGCTATGGTTTGTGTCCTATTGAAGTAGCCCCAAGCAGAGACTGACGAGAATCACTTTCATTGAAAGGGGTTGCCAAGCTTCCAAAAAACTACGAGTTTCCTGAAATCTCAGCAAACATTTTTTCACCCAATCTTGATGATACTGGCAGGTAATGATCAGTACACCAATCCCACTTGGCTCCCAATATTTCGTTCTTCTAGGTTAAACCGTTCCTTTGCAGTAACCGTTTTCATGTTTAGGATTCACTCTGTTTTCTCCTATAAGGATACATGTAGTTGGAACTCTAAATCAAATACGGTTTGTGCTAGCTCGTTGAAACTTGGCACAATAATGTAGTTCCAAGTTCTATCGCTATGGTTTTTGTCCTATTGAAGTAGCCGAAAGCAGAGACTGACGAGAATCACTTTCATTGAAAGGGGTTGCCAAGCTTCCAAAAATCTACGAGTTTCCTGAAATCTCAGCAAACATTTTTTCACCCAATCTCTATGATACTTGCAGGTAATGATCAGTACACCAATCCCACTGGGCTCACCAAATTTCGTTCTTCTAGGTTAAACCGTTCCTCTGCAGTAACCGTTTTCATGTTCAGGTTTCACTCTGTTTCTCCTATATGGATACATGTAGTTGGAACTCTAAATCAAACACGGTTTGTGCTAGCTCTTTGTCACTTGGCACAATAATGTAGTTCCAAGTTCTATCGCTATGGTTTGTGCCCCTTTGAAGTAGCCCCAAGCAGAGACTGACGAGAATCACTTTCATTGAAAGTGGTTGCCAAGCTTCCAAAAAACTACGAGTTTCCTGAAATCTCAGCAACCATTTTTTCACCGAATCTTGATGATACTTGCAGGTAATGATCAGTACACCAATCCCACTTGGCTCACCAAATTTCGTTCTTCTAGGTTAAACCGTTCCTTTGCAGTAACCGTTTTCATGTTTAGGTTTCACTCTGTTTTCTACTATATGGATACATGTAGTTGGAACTCTAAATAAAACACGGTTTGTGCTACGTCTTGAAACTTGGCACAATAATGTAGTTCCAATTCTATCGCTATGGTTTGTGTCCTATTGACGTAGCCCCAAGCAGAGAAAGACGAGTATCACTTGATTGAAAGGGGTTGCCAAGCTTCCAAAAAACTACGAGTTTCCTGAAACCTCAGCAAACCTTTTTTCATCCAATCTTGATGATACTTGCAGGTAATGATCAGTACACCAATCCCACTTGGCTCACCAAATTTCGTTCTTCTAGGTTAAACCCTTCCTTTGCAGTAACCCTTTTCATGTTTAGGTTTCACTCTGTTTTCTCCTATATGGATACATGTAGTTGGAACTCTAAATCAAACGCGGTTTGTACTAGCTCTTTGAAACTTGGCACAATAATGTAGTTCAAAGTTCTATCGCTATGGTTTGTGTCCTATTGAAGTAGCCCCAAGCAGAGACTGACGAGAATCACTTTCATTGAAAGGGGTTGCCAAGCTTCCAAAAATCTACGAGTTTCCTGAAATCTCAGCAAACATTTTTTCACCCAATCTTTATGATACTTGCAGGTAATGATCAGTACACCAATCCCACATGGCTCACAAAATTTCGTTCTTCTAGGTTAAACCGTTCCTTTGCAGTAACCGTTTTCATGTTTAGGTTTCACTGTGTTTTCTCCTATATGGATACATGTAGTTGGAACTCTAAATCAAACACACTTTGTGCTAGGTCTTTGAAACTTGGCACAATAATGTAGTTCCAAGTTCTATCGCTATGGTTTGTGTCCTATTGAAGTATCCCCAAGCAGAGACTGACGAGAATCACTTTCATTGAAGGGGTTGCCAAGCTTCCAAAAAACTACGAGTTTCCTGAAATCTCAGCAAACATTTTTTCACCCAATCTTGATGATACTGGCAGGTAATGATCAGTAAACCATTCCCACTTGGCTCCCCAAATTTCGTTCATCTAGGTTAAACCGTTCCTTTGCAGTAACCGTTTTCATGTTTAGGATTCACTCTGTTTTCTCCTATAAGGATACATGTAGTTGGAACTCTAAATCAAATACGGTTTGTGCTAGCTCGTTGAAACTTGGCACAATAATGTTGTTCCAAGTTCTATCGCTATGGTTTGTGTCCTATTGAAGTAGCCGAAAGCATAGACTGACGAGAATCACTTTCATTGAAAGGGGTTGCCAAGCTTCCAAAAATCTACGAGTTTCCTGAAATCTCAGCAAACATTTTTTCACCTAATCTCTATGATACTTGCAGGTAATGATCAGTACACCAATCCCACTGGGCTCACCAAATTTCGTTCTTCTAGGTTAAACCGTTCCTCTGCAGTAACCGTTTTCATGTTCAGGTTTCACTCTGTTTTCTCCTATATGGATACATGTAGTTGGAACTCTAAATCAAACGCGGTTTGTACTAGCTCTTTGAAACTTGGCACAATAATGTAGTTCAAAGTTCTATCGCTATGGTTTGTGTCCTATTGAAGTAGCCCCAAGCAGAGACTGACGAGAATCACTTTCATTGAAAGGGGTTGCCAAGCTTCCAAAAACCTACGAGTTTCCTGAAATCTCAGCAAACATTTTTTCTCCCAATCTTGATGATACTGGCAAGTAATGATCAGTCCACCAATCCCACTTGGCTCTCCAAATTTCGTTCTTCTAGGTTAAACCGTTCCTTTGCAGTAACCGTTTTCATGTTTGGGTTTCAGTCTGTTTTCTACTATAAGGATACATGTAGTTGGAACTCTAAATCAAACACGGTTTGTGCTAGCTCTTTGACACTTGGCACAATAATGTAGTTCCAAGTTCTATCGCTATGGTTTGTGTCCCTTTGATGTAGCCCCAAGCAGAGACTGACGAGAATCACTTTCATTGAAAGTGGTTGCCAAGCTTCCAAAAAACTACGAGTTTCCTGAAATCTCAGCAAACATTTTTTCACCCAATCTTGATGATACTTGCAGGTAATGATCAGTACACCAATCCCACTTGGCTCACCAAATTTCGTTCTTCTTGGTTAAACCGTTCGTTTGCAGTAACCGTTTTCATGTTCAGGTTTCACTCTGTTTTCTACTATATGGATACATGTAGTTGGAACTCTAAATAAAACACGGTTTGTGCTACGTCTTTGAAACTTGGCACAATAATGTAGTTCCAATTCTATCGCTATGGTTTGTGTCCTATTGAAGTATCCCCAAGCAGAGACTGACGAGAATCACTTTCATTGAAGGGGTTGCCAAGCTTCCAAAAAACTACGAGTTTCCTGAAATCTCAGCAAACATTTTTTCACCCAATCTTGATGATACTGGCAGGTAATGATCAGTACACCATTCCCACTTGGCTCCCCAAATTTCGTTCATCTAGGTTAAACCGTTCCTTTGCAGTAACCGTTTTCATGTTTAGGATTCACTCTGTTTTCTCCTATAAGGATACATGTAGTTGGAACTCTAAATCAAATACGGTTTGTGCTAGCTCGTTGAAACTTGGCACAATAATGTTGTTCCAAGTTCTATCGCTATGGTTTGTGTCCTATTGAAGTAGCCGAAAGCATAGACTGACGAGAATCACTTTCATTGAAAGGGGTTGCCAAGCTTCCAAAAATCTACGAGTTTCCTGAAATCTCAGCAAACATTTTTTCACCTAATCTCTATGATACTTGCAGGTAATGATCAGTACACCAATCCCACTGGGCTCACCAAATTTCGTTCTTCTAGGTTAAACCGTTCCTCTGCAGTAACCGTTTTCATGTTCAGGTTTCACTCTGTTTTCTCCTATATGGATACATGTAGTTGGAACTCTAAATCAAACGCGGTTTGTACTAGCTCTTTGAAACTTGGCACAATAATGTAGTTCAAAGTTCTATCGCTATGGTTTGTGTCCTATTGAAGTAGCCCCAAGCAGAGACTGACGAGAATCACTTTCATTGAAAGGGGTTGCCAAGCTTCCAAAACCTACGAGTTTCCTGAAATCTCAGCAAACATTTTTTCTCCCAATCTTGATGATACTGGCAAGTAATGATCAGTCCACCAATCCCACTTGGCTCACCAAATTTCGTTCTTCTAGGTTAAACCCTTCCTTTGCAGTAACCGTTTTCATGTTTAGGTTTCACTCTGTTTTCTCCTTTATGGATACATCTAGTTGGAACTCTAAATCAAACATGGTTTGTGTTAGCTCTTTGAAACATGGCACAATAATGCAGTTCCAAGTTCTATCGCTATGGTTTGTGTCCTATTGCAGTAGGCCCAAGCAGAGACTGATGAGAATTACTTTCATTGAAAGGGGTTGCCAAGCTTCCAAAAAACTACAAGTTTCCTGAAATCTCAGCAAACATTATTTCACCCAATCTTGATGATACTTGCAGGTAATGATCAGTACACCAATCCCACTTGGCTCCCCAAATTTCGTTCATCTAGGTTAAACCGTTCCTTTGCAGTAACCGTTTTCATGTTTAGGATTCACTCTGTTTTCTCCTATAAGGATACATGTAGTTGGAACCCTAAATCAAATACGGTTTGTGCTAGCTCGTTGAAACTTGGCACAATAATGTAGTTCCAAGTTCTATCGCTATGGTTTGTGTCCTATTGAAGTAGCCGAAAGCAGAGACTGACGAGAATCACTTTCATTGAAAGGGGTTGCCAAGCTTCCAAAAATCTACGAGTTTCCTGAAATCTCAGCAAACATTTTTTCACCCAATCTCTATGATACTTGCAGGTAATGATCAGTACACCAATCCCACTGGGCTCACCAAATTTCGTTCTTCTAGGTTAAAAAGTTCCTCTGCAGTAACCGTTTTCATGTTCAGGTTTCACTCTGTTTTCTACTATATGGATACATGTAGTTGGAACTCTAAATCAAGCACGGTTTGTGCTAGCTCTTTGAAACTTGGCACCATAATATAGTTCCAAGTTCTAACGCTATGGTTTGTGTCCTATTGAAGTAGCCCCAAGCAGAGACTGACGAGAATCACTTGATTGAAAGGGGTTGCCAAGCATCCAAAAAAATACGAGTTTCCTGAAACCTCAACAAACCTTTTTTCACCCAATCTTGATGATACTTGCAGGTAATGATCAGTACACCAATCCCACTTGGCTCACCAAATTTCGTTCTTCTATGTTAAACCATTCCGTTGCAGTAACCGTTTTCATGTTTAGGTTTCACTCTGTTTTCTCCTATATGGATACATGTAGTTGGAACTCTAAATCAAACGCGGTTTGTACTAGCTCTTTGAAACTTGGCACAATAATGTAGTTCAAAGTTCTATCGCTATGGTTTGTGTCCTATTGAAGTAGCCCCAAGCAGAGACTGACGAGAATCACTTTATTGAAAGGGGCTGCCAAGCTTCCAAAAACCTATGAGTTTCCTGAAATATCAGCAAACATTTTTTCTCCCAATCTTGATGGTACTGGCAAGTAAGGAACAGTGCACCTATCCCACTTGGCTCTCCAAATTTCGTTCTTCTAGGTTATACCGTTCCTTTGCAGTAACCGTTTTCATGTTTGGGTTTCAGTCTGTTTTCTACTATATGGATACATGTAGTTGGAACTCTAAATCAAACACGGTTTGTGCTAGCTCTTTGACACTTGGCACAATAATGTAGTTCCAAGTTCTATCGCTATGGTTTGTGTCCCTTTGAAGTAGCCCCAAGCAGAGACTGACGAGAATCACTTTCATTGAAAGTTGTTGCCAAGCTTCCAAAAAACTACGAGTTTCCTGAAATCTCAGCAAATATTTTTTCACCCAATCTTGATGATACTTGCAGGTAATGATCAGTACACCAATCCCACTTGGCTCACCAAATTTCGTTCTTCTAGGTTAAACCGTTCCTTTGCAGTAACCGTTTTCATGTTTAGGTTTCACTCTGTTTTCTACTATATGGATACATGTAGTTGGAACTCTAAATAAAACACGGTTTGTGCTACGTCTTGAAACTTGGCACAATAATGTAGTTCCAATTCTATCGCTATGGTTTGTGTCCTATTGAAGTAGCCCCAAGCAGAGACTGACGAGAATCACTTGATTGAAAGGGGTTGCCAAGCTTCCAAAAAACTACGAGTTTCCTGAAACCTCAGCAAACCTTTTTTCATCCAATCTTGATGATACTTGCAGGTAATGATCAGTACACCAATCCCACTTGGCTCACCAAATTTCGTTCTTCTAGGTTAAACCCTTCCTTTGCAGTAACCCTTTTCATGTTTAGGTTTCACTCTGTTTTCTCCTATATGGATACATGTAGTTGGAACTCTAAATCAAACGCGGTTTGTACTAGCTCTTTGAAACTTGGCACAATAATGTAGTTCAAAGTTCTATCGCTATGGTTTGTGTCCTATTGAAGTAGCCCCAAGCAGAGACTGACGAGAATCACTTTCATTGAAAGGGGTTGCCAAGCTTCCAAAAATCTACGAGTTTCCTGAAATCTCAGCAAACATTTTTTCACCCAATCTTTATGATACTTGCAGGTAATGATCAGTACACCAATCCCACATGGCTCACAAAATTTCGTTCTTCTAGGTTAAACCGTTCCTTTGCAGTAACCGTTTTCATGTTTAGGTTTCACTCTGTTTTCTCCTATATGGATACATGTAGTTGGAACTCTAAATCAAACACGGTTTGTGCTAGGTCTTTGAAACTTGGCACAATAATGTAGTTCCAAGTTCTATCGCTATGGTTTGTGTCCTATTGAAGTAGCCCCAAGCAGAGACTGACGAGAATCACTTTCATTGAAAGGGGTTGCCAAGCTTCCAAAAAACTACGAGTTTCCTGAAATCTCAGCAAACATTTTTTCACCCAATCTTGATGATACTGGCAGGTAATGATCAGCACACCAATCCCACTTGGCTCCCCAAATTTCGTTCATCTAGGTTAAACCGTTCCGTTGCAGTAACCGTTTTTCATGTTTAGGATTCACTCTGTTTTCTCCTATAAGTATACATGTAGTTGGAACTCTAAATCAAATACGGTTTGTGCTAGCTCGTTGAACTTGGCACAATAATGTAGTTCCAAGTTCTATCGCTATGGTTTTTATCCTATAGAAGTAGCCGAAAGCAGAGACTGACGAGAATCACTTTCATTGAAAGGGGTTGCCAAGCTTCCAAAAAACTACGAGTTTCCTGAAACCTCAGCAAACCTTTTTTTCATCCAATCTTGATGATACTTGCAGGTAATGATCAGTACACCAATCCCACTTGGCTCACCAAATTTCGTTCTTCTAGGTTAAACCCTTCCTTTGCAGTAACCGTTTTCATGGTTAGGTTTCACTCTGTTTTCTCCTATATGGGATACATGTAGTTGGAACTCTAAATCAAACGCGGTTTGTACTAGCTCTTTGAAACTTGGCACAATAATGTAGTTCAAAGTTCTATCGCTATGGTTTGTGTCCTATTGAAGTAGCCCAAGCAGAGACTGACGAGAATCACTTTCATTGAAAGGGGTTGCCAAGCTTCCAAAAATCTACGAGTTTCCTGAAATCTCAGCAAACATTTTTTCACCCAATCTTTATGATACTTGCAGGTAATGATCAGTACACCAATCCCACATGGCTCACAAAATTTCGTTCTTCTAGGTTAAACCGTTCCTTTGCAGTAACCGTTTCATGTTTAGGTTTCACTCTGTTTTCTTCCTATATGGATACATGTAGTTGGAACTCTAAATAAAACACGGTTTGTGCTACGTCTTTGAAACTTGGCACAATAATGTAGTTCCAATTCTATCGCTATGGTTTGTGTCCTATTGAAGTAGCCCCAAGCAGAGAAAGACGAGAATCACTTGATTGAAAGGGGTTGCCAAGCTTCCAAAAAACTACGAGTTTCCTGAACCTCAGCAAACCTTTTTTCATCCAATCTTGATGATACTTGCAGGTAATGATCAGTACACCAATCCCACTTGGCTCACCAAATTTCGTTCTTCTAGGTTAAACCCTTCCTTTGCAGTAACCGTTTTCATGTTTAGGTTTCACTCTGTTTTCTCCTTTATGGATACATCTAGTTGGAACTCTAAATCAAACATGGTTTGTGTTAGCTCTTGAAACTTGGCACAATAATGCAGTTCCAAGTTCTATCGCTATGGTTTTGTGTCCTATTGCAGTAGGCCCAAGCAGAGACTGATGAGAATTACTTTCATTGAAAGGGGTTGCCAAGCTTCCAAAAAACTACAAGTTTCCTGAAATCTCAGCAAACATTATTTCACCCAATCTTGATGATACTTGCAGGTAATGATCAGTACACCAATCCCCACTTGGCTCCCAAATTCGTTCATCTAGGTTAAACCGTTCCTTTGCAGTAACCGTTTTCATGTTTAGGATTCACTCTGTTTTCTCCTATAAGGATACATGTAGTTGGAACTCTAAATCAAATGCGGTTTGAGCTAGCTCGTTGAAACTTGGCACAATAATGTAGTTCCAAGTTCTATCGCTATGGTTTGTGTCCTATTGAAGTAGCCGAAAGCAGAGACTGACGAGAATCACTTTCATTGAAAGGGGTTGCCAAGCTTCCAAAAATCTACGAGTTTCCTGAAATCTCAGCAACATTTTTTCACCCAATCTCTATGATACTTGCAGGTAATGATCAGTACACCAATCCCACTGGGCTCACCAAATTTCGTTCTTCTAGGTTAAAAGTTCCTCTGCAGTAACCGTTTTCATGTTCAGGTTTCACTCTGTTTTCTACTAAATGGATACATGTAGTTGGAACTCTAAATCAAGCACGGTTTGTGCTAGCTCTTTGAACTTGGCACCATAATATAGTTCCAAGTTCTAACGCTATGGTTTGTGTCCTATTGAAGTAGCCCCAAGCAGAGACTGACGAGAATCACTTGATTGAAAGGGGTTGCCAAGCATCCAAAAAATACGAGTTTCCTGAAACCTCAACAAACCTTTTTTCACCCAATCTTGATGATACTTGCAGGTAATGATCAGTACACCAATCCCACTTGGCTCACCAAATTTCGTTCTTCTATGTTAAACATTCCGTTGCAGTAACCGTTTTCATGTTTAGGTTTTCACTCTGTTTTCTCCTATATGGATACATGTAGTTGGAACCCCTAAATCAAACGCGGTTTGTACTAGCTCTTTGAAACTTGGCACAATAATGTAGTTCAAAGTTCTATCGCTATGGTTGTGTCCTATTGAAGTAGCCCAAGCAGAGACTGACGAGAATCACTTTATTGAAAGGGGCTGCCAAGCTTCCAAAAACCTATGAGTTTCCTGAAATATCAGCAAACATTTTTCTCCCAATCTTGATGGTACTGGCAAGTAAGGAACAGTGCACCTATCCCACTTGGCTCTCCAAATTTCGTTCTTCTAGGTTATACCGTTCCTTTGCAGTAACCGTTTTCATGTTTGGGTTTCAGTCTGTTTTCTACTATATGGATACATGTAGTTGGAACTCTAAATCAAACACGGTTTGTGCTAGCTCTTTGACACTTGGCACAATAATGTATTTCCAAGTTCTATCGCTATGGTTTGTGTCCTTTGAAGTAGCCCCAAGCAGAGACTGACGAGAATCACTTTCATTGAAAGTTGTTGCCAAGCTTCCAAAAAACTACGAGTTTCCTGAAATCTCAGCAAATATTTTTTCACCCAATCTTGATGATACTTGCAGGTAATGATCAGTACACAATCCCACTTGGCTCACCAAATTTCGTTCTTCTAGGTTAAACCGTTCCTTTGCAGTAACCGTTTTCATGTTTAGGTTTCACCTCTGTTTTCTACTATATGGATACATGTAGTTGGAACTCTAAATAAAACACGGTTTGTGCTACGTCTTGAAACTTGGCACAATAATGTAGTTCCAATTCTATCGCTATGGTTTGTGTCCTATTGAAGTAGCCCCAAGCAGAGACTGACGAGAATCACTTGATTGAAAGGGGTTGCAAGCTTCCAAAAACTACGAGTTTCCTGAAACCTCAGCAAACCTTTTTTTCAATCAATCTTGATGATACTTGCAGGTAATGATCAGTACACCAATCCCACTTGGCTCACCAAATTTCGTTCTTCTAGGTTAAACCCTTCCTTTGCAGTAACCCTTTTCATGTTTAGGTTTCACTCTGTTTTCTCCTATATGGATACATGTAGTTGGAACTCTAAATCAAACGCGGTTTGTACTAGCTCTTTGAAACTTGGCACAATAATGTAGTTCAAAGTTCTATCGCTATGGTTTGTGTCCTATTGAAGTAGCCCCAAGCAGAGACTGACGAGAATCACTTTCATTGAAAGGGGTTGCCAAGCTTCCAAAAATCTACGAGTTTCCTGAAATCTCAGCAAACATTTTTTCACCCAATCTTTATGATACTTGCAGGTAATGATCAGTACACCAATCCCACATGGCTCACAAAATTTCGTTCTTCTAGGTTAAACCGTTCCTTTGCAGTAACCGTTTTCATGTTTAGGTTTCACTCTGTTTTCTCCTATATGGATACATGTAGTTGGAACTCTAAATCAAACACGGTTTGTGCTAGGTCTTTGAAACTTGGCACAATAATGTAGTTCCAAGTTCTATCGATATGGTTTGTGTCCTATTGAAGTAGCCCCAAGCAGAGACTGACGAGAATCACTTTCATTGAAAGGGGTTGCCAAGCTTCCAAAAAACTACGAGTTTCCTGAAATCTCAGCAAACATTTTTTCACCCAATCTTGATGATACTGGCAGGTAATGATCAGTACACCAATCCCACTTGGCTCAGCAAATATCGTTCTTCTAGGTTAAACCGTTCGTTTGCAGTAACCGTTTTCATGTTTAGCTTTCACTCTGTTTTCTCCTTTATGGATACATGTAGTTGGAACTCTAAATCAAACGCGGTTTGTGCTAGCTCTTTGAAACTTGGCACCATAATGTAGTTCCAAGTTCTAACGCTATGGTTTGTGTCCTATTGAAGTAGCCCCAAGCAGAGACTGACGAGAATCACTTGATTGAAATGGGTTGCCAAGCATCCAAAAAACTACGAGTTTCCTGAAACCTCAGCAAACCTTTTTTCACCCAATCTTGATGATACTTGCAGGTAATGATCAGTACACCAATCCCACTAGGCTCACCAAATTTCGTTCTTCTAGATTAAACCCTTCCGTTGCAGTAACCGTTTTCATGTTTAGGTTTCACTCTGTTTTCTCCTATATGGATACATGTAGTTGGAACTCTAAATCAAACGCGGTTTGTACTAGCTCTTTGAAACTTGGCACAATAATGTAGTTCCAAGTTCTATCGCTATGGTTTGTGTCCTATTGAAGTAGCCCCAAGCAGAGACTGACGAGAATCACTTTATTGAAAGGGGCTGCCAAGCTTCCAAAAACCTATGAGTTTCCTGAAATATCAGCAAACATTTTTTCTCCCAATCTTGATGGTACTGGCAAGTAAGGAACAGTGCACCTATCCCACTTGGCTCTCCAAATTTCGTTCTTCTAGGTTATACCGTTCCTTTGCAGTAACCGTTTTCATGTTTGGGTTTCAGTCTGTTTTCTACTATATGGATACATGTAGTTGGAACTCTAAATCAAACACGGTTTGTGCTAGCTCTTTGACACTTGGCACAATAATGTAGTTCCAAGTTCTATCGCTATGGTTTGTGTCCCTTTGAAGTAGCCCCAAGCAGAGACTGACGAGAATCACTTTCATTGAAAGTTGTTGCCAAGCTTCCAAAAAACTACGAGTTTCCTGAAATCTCAGCAAATATTTTTTCACCCAATCTTGATGATACTTGCAGGTAATGATCAGTACACCAATCCCACTTGGCTCACCAAATTTCGTTCTTCTAGGTTAAACCGTTCCTTTGCAGTAACCGTTTTCATGTTTAGGTTTCACTCTGTTTTCTACTATATGGATACATGTAGTTGGAACTCTAAATAAAACACGGTTTGTGCTACGTCTTGAAACTTGGCACAATAATGTAGTTCCAATTCTATCGCTATGGTTTGTGTCCTATTGAAGTAGCCCCAAGCAGAGACTGACGAGAATCACTTGATTGAAAGGGGTTGCCAAGCTTCCAAAAAACTACGAGTTTCCTGAAACCTCAGCAAACCTTTTTTCATCCAATCTTGATGATACTTGCAGGTAATGATCAGTACACCAATCCCACTTGGCTCACCAAATTTCGTTCTTCTAGGTTAAACCCTTCCTTTGCAGTAACCCTTTTCATGTTTAGGTTTCACTCTGTTTTCTCCTATATGGATACATGTAGTTGGAACTCTAAATCAAACGCGGTTTGTACTAGCTCTTTGAAACTTGGCACAATAATGTAGTTCAAAGTTCTATCGCTATGGTTTGTGTCCTATTGAAGTAGCCCCAAGCAGAGACTGACGAGAATCACTTTCATTGAAAGGGGTTGCCAAGCTTCCAAAAATCTACGAGTTTCCTGAAATCTCAGCAAACATTTTTTCACCCAATCTTTATGATACTTGCAGGTAATGATCAGTACACCAATCCCACATGGCTCACAAAATTTCGTTCTTCTAGGTTAAACCGTTCCTTTGCAGTAACCGTTTTCATGTTTAGGTTTCACTCTGTTTTCTCCTATATGGATACATGTAGTTGGAACTCTAAATCAAACACGGTTTGTGCTAGGTCTTTGAAACTTGGCACAATAATGTAGTTCCAAGTTCTATCGATATGGTTTGTGTCCTATTGAAGTAGCCCCAAGCAGAGACTGACGAGAATCACTTTCATTGAAAGGGGTTGCCAAGCTTCCAAAAAACTACGAGTTTCCTGAAATCTCAGCAAACATTTTTTCACCCAATCTTGATGATACTGGCAGGTAATGATCAGTACACCAATCCCACTTGGCTCAGCAAATATCGTTCTTCTAGGTTAAACCGTTCGTTTGCAGTAACCGTTTTCATGTTTAGCTTTCACTCTGTTTTCTCCTTTATGGATACATGTAGTTGGAACTCTAAATCAAACGCGGTTTGTGCTAGCTCTTTGAAACTTGGCACCATAATGTAGTTCCAAGTTCTAACGCTATGGTTTGTGTCCTATTGAAGTAGCCCCAAGCAGAGACTGACGAGAATCACTTGATTGAAATGGGTTGCCAAGCATCCAAAAAACTACGAGTTTCCTGAAACCTCAGCAAACCTTTTTTCACCCAATCTTGATGATACTTGCAGGTAATGATCAGTACACCAATCCCACTAGGCTCACCAAATTTCGTTCTTCTAGATTAAACCCTTCCGTTGCAGTAACCGTTTTCATGTTTAGGTTTCACTCTGTTTTCTCCTATATGGATACATGTAGTTGGAACTCTAAATCAAACGCGGTTTGTACTAGCTCTTTGAAACTTGGCACAATAATGTAGTTCCAAGTTCTATCGCTATGGTTTGTGTCCTATTGAAGTAGCCCCAAGCAGAGACTGACGAGAATCACTTTATTGAAAGGGGCTGCCAAGCTTCCAAAAACCTATGAGTTTCCTGAAATATCAGCAAACATTTTTTCTCCCAATCTTGATGGTACTGGCAAGTAAGGAACAGTGCACCTATCCCACTTGGCTCTCCAAATTTCGTTCTTCTAGGTTATACCGTTCCTTTGCAGTAACCGTTTTCATGTTTGGGTTTCAGTCTGTTTTCTACTATATGGATACATGTAGTTGGAACTCTAAATCAAACACGGTTTGTGCTAGCTCTTTGACACTTGGCACAATAATGTAGTTCCAAGTTCTATCGCTATGGTTTGTGTCCCTTTGAAGTAGCCCCAAGCAGAGACTGACGAGAATCACTTTCATTGAAAGTTGTTGCCAAGCTTCCAAAAAACTACGAGTTTCCTGAAATCTCAGCAAATATTTTTTCACCCAATCTTGATGATACTTGCAGGTAATGATCAGTACACCAATCCCACTTGGCTCACCAAATTTCGTTCTTCTAGGTTAAACCGTTCCTTTGCAGTAACCGTTTTCATGTTTAGGTTTCACTCTGTTTTCTACTATATGGATACATGTAGTTGGAACTCTAAATAAAACACGGTTTGTGCTACGTCTTGAAACTTGGCACAATAATGTAGTTCCAATTCTATCGCTATGGTTTGTGTCCTATTGAAGTAGCCCCAAGCAGAGACTGACGAGAATCACTTGATTGAAAGGGGTTGCCAAGCTTCCAAAAAACTACGAGTTTCCTGAAACCTCAGCAAACCTTTTTTCATCCAATCTTGATGATACTTGCAGGTAATGATCAGTACACCAATCCCACTTGGCTCACCAAATTTCGTTCTTCTAGGTTAAACCCTTCCTTTGCAGTAACCCTTTTCATGTTTAGGTTTCACTCTGTTTTCTCCTATATGGATACATGTAGTTGGAACTCTAAATCAAACGCGGTTTGTACTAGCTCTTTGAAACTTGGCACAATAATGTAGTTCAAAGTTCTATCGCTATGGTTTGTGTCCTATTGAAGTAGCCCCAAGCAGAGACTGACGAGAATCACTTTCATTGAAAGGGGTTGCCAAGCTTCCAAAAATCTACGAGTTTCCTGAAATCTCAGCAAACATTTTTTCACCCAATCTTTATGATACTTGCAGGTAATGATCAGTACACCAATCCCACATGGCTCACAAAATTTCGTTCTTCTAGGTTAAACCGTTCCTTTGCAGTAACCGTTTTCATGTTTAGGTTTCACTCTGTTTTCTCCTATATGGATACATGTAGTTGGAACTCTAAATCAAACACGGTTTGTGCTAGGTCTTTGAAACTTGGCACAATAATGTAGTTCCAAGTTCTATCGATATGGTTTGTGTCCTATTGAAGTAGCCCCAAGCAGAGACTGACGAGAATCACTTTCATTGAAAGGGGTTGCCAAGCTTCCAAAAAACTACGAGTTTCCTGAAATCTCAGCAAACATTTTTTCACCCAATCTTGATGATACTGGCAGGTAATGATCAGTACACCAATCCCACTTGGCTCAGCAAATATCGTTCTTCTAGGTTAAACCGTTCGTTTGCAGTAACCGTTTTCATGTTTAGCTTTCACTCTGTTTTCTCCTTTATGGATACATGTAGTTGGAACTCTAAATCAAACGCGGTTTGTGCTAGCTCTTTGAAACTTGGCACCATAATGTAGTTCCAAGTTCTAACGCTATGGTTTGTGTCCTATTGAAGTAGCCCCAAGCAGAGACTGACGAGAATCACTTGATTGAAATGGGTTGCCAAGCATCCAAAAAACTACGAGTTTCCTGAAACCTCAGCAAACCTTTTTTCACCCAATCTTGATGATACTTGCAGGTAATGATCAGTACACCAATCCCACTAGGCTCACCAAATTTCGTTCTTCTAGATTAAACCCTTCCGTTGCAGTAACCGTTTTCATGTTTAGGTTTCACTCTGTTTTCTCCTATATGGATACATGTAGTTGGAACTCTAAATCAAACGCGGTTTGTACTAGCTCTTTGAAACTTGGCACAATAATGTAGTTCCAAGTTCTATCGCTATGGTTTGTGTCCTATTGAAGTAGCCCCAAGCAGAGACTGACGAGAATCACTTTATTGAAAGGGGCTGCCAAGCTTCCAAAAACCTATGAGTTTCCTGAAATATCAGCAAACATTTTTTCTCCCAATCTTGATGGTACTGGCAAGTAAGGAACAGTGCACCTATCCCACTTGGCTCTCCAAATTTCGTTCTTCTAGGTTATACCGTTCCTTTGCAGTAACCGTTTTCATGTTTGGGTTTCAGTCTGTTTTCTACTATATGGATACATGTAGTTGGAACTCTAAATCAAACACGGTTTGTGCTAGCTCTTTGACACTTGGCACAATAATGTAGTTCCAAGTTCTATCGCTATGGTTTGTGTCCCTTTGAAGTAGCCCCAAGCAGAGACTGACGAGAATCACTTTCATTGAAAGTTGTTGCCAAGCTTCCAAAAAACTACGAGTTTCCTGAAATCTCAGCAAATATTTTTTCACCCAATCTTGATGATACTTGCAGGTAATGATCAGTACACCAATCCCACTTGGCTCACCAAATTTCGTTCTTCTAGGTTAAACCGTTCCTTTGCAGTAACCGTTTTCATGTTTAGGTTTCACTCTGTTTTCTACTATATGGATACATGTAGTTGGAACTCTAAATAAAACACGGTTTGTGCTACGTCTTGAAACTTGGCACAATAATGTAGTTCCAATTCTATCGCTATGGTTTGTGTCCTATTGAAGTAGCCCCAAGCAGAGACTGACGAGAATCACTTGATTGAAAGGGGTTGCCAAGCTTCCAAAAAACTACGAGTTTCCTGAAACCTCAGCAAACCTTTTTTCATCCAATCTTGATGATACTTGCAGGTAATGATCAGTACACCAATCCCACTTGGCTCACCAAATTTCGTTCTTCTAGGTTAAACCCTTCCTTTGCAGTAACCCTTTTCATGTTTAGGTTTCACTCTGTTTTCTCCTATATGGATACATGTAGTTGGAACTCTAAATCAAACGCGGTTTGTACTAGCTCTTTGAAACTTGGCACAATAATGTAGTTCAAAGTTCTATCGCTATGGTTTGTGTCCTATTGAAGTAGCCCCAAGCAGAGACTGACGAGAATCACTTTCATTGAAAGGGGTTGCCAAGCTTCCAAAAATCTACGAGTTTCCTGAAATCTCAGCAAACATTTTTTCACCCAATCTTTATGATACTTGCAGGTAATGATCAGTACACCAATCCCACATGGCTCACAAAATTTCGTTCTTCTAGGTTAAACCGTTCCTTTGCAGTAACCGTTTTCATGTTTAGGTTTCACTCTGTTTTCTCCTATATGGATACATGTAGTTGGAACTCTAAATCAAACACGGTTTGTGCTAGGTCTTTGAAACTTGGCACAATAATGTAGTTCCAAGTTCTATCGATATGGTTTGTGTCCTATTGAAGTAGCCCCAAGCAGAGACTGACGAGAATCACTTTCATTGAAAGGGGTTGCCAAGCTTCCAAAAAACTACGAGTTTCCTGAAATCTCAGCAAACATTTTTTCACCCAATCTTGATGATACTGGCAGGTAATGATCAGTACACCAATCCCACTTGGCTCAGCAAATATCGTTCTTCTAGGTTAAACCGTTCGTTTGCAGTAACCGTTTTCATGTTTAGCTTTCACTCTGTTTTCTCCTTTATGGATACATGTAGTTGGAACTCTAAATCAAACGCGGTTTGTGCTAGCTCTTTGAAACTTGGCACCATAATGTAGTTCCAAGTTCTAACGCTATGGTTTGTGTCCTATTGAAGTAGCCCCAAGCAGAGACTGACGAGAATCACTTGATTGAAATGGGTTGCCAAGCATCCAAAAAACTACGAGTTTCCTGAAACCTCAGCAAACCTTTTTTCACCCAATCTTGATGATACTTGCAGGTAATGATCAGTACACCAATCCCACTAGGCTCACCAAATTTCGTTCTTCTAGATTAAACCCTTCCGTTGCAGTAACCGTTTTCATGTTTAGGTTTCACTCTGTTTTCTCCTATATGGATACATGTAGTTGGAACTCTAAATCAAACGCGGTTTGTACTAGCTCTTTGAAACTTGGCACAATAATGTAGTTCCAAGTTCTATCGCTATGGTTTGTGTCCTATTGAAGTAGCCCCAAGCAGAGACTGACGAGAATCACTTTCATTGAAAGGGGTTGCCAAGCTTCCAAAAACCTACGAGTTTCCTGAAATCTCACCAAACATTTTTTCTCCCAATCTTGATGATACTGGCAAGTAATGAACAGTGCACCAATCCCACTTGGCTCTCCAAATTTCGTTCTTCTAGGTT
Organism: Urocitellus parryii; assembly: GCF_045843805.1. NCBI lineage: Eukaryota > Metazoa > Chordata > Mammalia > Rodentia > Sciuridae > Urocitellus > Urocitellus parryii. The sequence goes on from NW_027553003.1 coordinate 33,998, forward strand.
AAACCGTTCCTTTGCAGTAACCGTTTTCATGTTTAGGTTTCACTCTGTTTTCTCCTATATGGATACATGTAGTTGGAACTCTAAATCAAACACGGTTTGTGCTAGGTCTTTGAAACTTGGCACAATAATGTAGTTCCAAGTTCTATCGCTATGGTTTGTGTCCCTTTGAAGTAGCCCCAAGCAGAGACTGACGAGAATCACTTTCATTGAAAGTTGTTGCCAAGCTTCCAAAAAACTACGAGTTTCCTGAAATCTCAGCAAATATTTTTTCACCCAATCTTGATGATACTTGCAGGTAATGATCAGTACACCAATCCCACTTGGCTCACCAAATTTCGTTCTTCTAGGTTAAACCCTTCCTTTGCAGTAACCGTTTTCATGTTTAGGTTTCACTCTGTTTTCTACTATATGGATACATGTAGTTGGAACTCTAAATAAAACACGGTTTGTGCTACGTCTTGAAACTTGGCACAATAATGTAGTTCCAATTCTATCGCTATGGTTTGTGTCCTATTGAAGTAGCCCCAAGCAGAGACTGACGAGAATCACTTGATTGAAAGGGGTTGCCAAGCTTCCAAAAAACTACGAGTTTCCTGAAACCTCAGCAAACCTTTTTTCATCCAATCTTGATGATACTTGCAGGTAATGATCAGTACACCAATCCCACTTGGCTGACCAAATTTCGTTCTTCTAGGTTAAACCCTTCCTTTGCAGTAACCCTTTTCATGTTTAGGTTTCACTCTGTTTTCTCCTATATGGATACATGTAGTTGGAACTCTAAATCAAACGCGGTTTGTACTAGCTCTTTGAAACTTGGCACAATAATGTAGTTCAAAGTTCTATCGCTATGGTTTGTGTCCTATTGAAGTAGCCCCAAGCAGAGACTGACGAGAATCACTTTCATTGAAAGGGGTTGCCAAGCTTCCAAAAATCTACGAGTTTCCTGAAATCTCAGCAAACATTTTTTCACCCAATCTTTATGATACTTGCAGGTAATGATCAGTACACCAATCCCACATGGCTCACAAAATTTCGTTCTTCTAGGTTAAACCGTTCCTTTGCAGTAACCGTTTTCATGTTTAGGTTTCACTCTGTTTTCTCCTATATGGATACATGTAGTTGGAACTCTAAATCAAACACGGTTTGTGCTAGGTCTTTGAAACTTGGCACAATAATGTAGTTCCAAGTTCTATCGCTATGGTTTGTGTCCTATTGAAGTAGCCCCAAGCAGAGACTGACGAGAATCACTTTCATTGAAAGGGGTTGCCAAGCTTCCAAAAAACTACGAGTTTCCTGAAATCTCAGCAAACATTTTTTCACCCAAACTTGATGATACTGGCAGGTAATGATCAGCACACCAATCCCACTTGGCTCCCCAAATTTCGTTCATCTAGGTTAAACCGTTCCTTTGCAGTAACCGTTTTCATGTTTAGGATTCACTCTGTTTTCTCCTATAAGTATACATGTAGTTGGAACTCTAAATCAAATACGGTTTGTGCTAGCTCGTTGAAACTTGGCACAATAATGTAGTTCCAAGTTCTATCGCTATGGTTTTTATCCTATTGAAGTAGCCGAAAGCAGAGACTGACGAGAATCACTTTCATTGAAAGGGGTTGCCAAGCTTCCAAAAAACTACGAGTTTCCTGAAACCTCAGCAAACCTTTTTTCATCCAATCTTGATGATACTTGCAGGTAATGATCAGTACACCAATCCCACTTGGCTCACCAAATTTCGTTCTTCTAGGTTAAACCCTTCCTTTGCAGTAACCGTTTTCATGTTTAGGTTTCACTCTGTTTTCTCCTATATGGATACATGTAGTTGGAACTCTAAATCAAACGCGGTTTGTACTAGCTCTTTGAAACTTGGCACAATAATGTAGTTCAAAGTTCTATCGCTATGGTTTGTGTCCTATTGAAGTAGCCCCAAGCAGAGACTGACGAGAATCACTTTCATTGAAAGGGGTTGCCAAGCTTCCAAAAATCTACGAGTTTCCTGAAATCTCAGCAAACATTTTTTCACCCAATCTTTATGATACTTGCAGGTAATGATCAGTACACCAATCCCACATGGCTCACAAAATTTCGTTCTTCTAGGTTAAACCGTTCCTTTGCAGTAACCGTTTTCATGTTTAGGTTTCACTCTGTTTTCTCCTATATGGATACATGTAGTTGGAACTCTAAATCAAACACGGTTTGTGCTAGGTCTTTGAAACTTGGCACAATAATGTAGTTCCAAGTTCTATCGATATGGTTTGTGTCCTATTGAAGTAGCCCCAAGCAGAGACTGACGAGAATCACTTTCATTGAAAGGGGTTGCCAAGCTTCCAAAAAACTACGAGTTTCCTGAAATCTCAGCAAACATTTTTTCACCCAATCTTGATGATACTGGCAGGTAATGATCAGTACACCAATCCCACTTGGCTCAGCAAATATCGTTCTTCTAGGTTAAACCGTTCGTTTGCAGTAACCGTTTTCATGTTTAGCTTTCACTCTGTTTTCTCCTTTATGGATACATGTAGTTGGAACTCTAAATCAAACGCGGTTTGTGCTAGCTCTTTGAAACTTGGCACCATAATGTAGTTCCAAGTTCTAACGCTATGGTTTGTGTCCTATTGAAGTAGCCCCAAGCAGAGACTGACGAGAATCACTTGATTGAAATGGGTTGCCAAGCATCCAAAAAACTACGAGTTTCCTGAAACCTCAGCAAACCTTTTTTCACCCAATCTTGATGATACTTGCAGGTAATGATCAGTACACCAATCCCACTAGGCTCACCAAATTTCGTTCTTCTAGATTAAACCCTTCCGTTGCAGTAACCGTTTTCATGTTTAGGTTTCACTCTGTTTTCTCCTATATGGATACATGTAGTTGGAACTCTAAATCAAACGCGGTTTGTACTAGCTCTTTGAAACTTGGCACAATAATGTAGTTCCAAGTTCTATCGCTATGGTTTGTGTCCTATTGAAGTAGCCCCAAGCAGAGACTGACGAGAATCACTTTCATTGAAAGGGGTTGCCAAGCTTCCAAAAACCTACGAGTTTCCTGAAATCTCACCAAACATTTTTTCTCCCAATCTTGATGATACTGGCAAGTAATGAACAGTGCACCAATCCCACTTGGCTCTCCAAATTTCGTTCTTCTAGGTTAAACCGTTCCTTTGCAGTAACCGTTTTCATGTTTAGGTTTCACTCTGTTTTCTCCTATATGGATACATGTAGTTGGAACTCTAAATCAAACACGGTTTGTGCTAGGTCTTTGAAACTTGGCACAATAATGTAGTTCCAAGTTCTATCGCTATGGTTTGTGTCCCTTTGAAGTAGCCCCAAGCAGAGACTGACGAGAATCACTTTCATTGAAAGTTGTTGCCAAGCTTCCAAAAAACTACGAGTTTCCTGAAATCTCAGCAAATATTTTTTCACCCAATCTTGATGATACTTGCAGGTAATGATCAGTACACCAATCCCACTTGGCTCACCAAATTTCGTTCTTCTAGGTTAAACCGTTCCTTTGCAGTAACCGTTTTCATGTTTAGGTTTCACTCTGTTTTCTACTATATGGATACATGTAGTTGGAACTCTAAATAAAACACGGTTTGTGCTACGTCTTGAAACTTGGCACAATAATGTAGTTCCAATTCTATCGCTATGGTTTGTGTCCTATTGAAGTAGCCCCAAGCAGAGACTGACGAGAATCACTTGATTGAAAGGGGTTGCCAAGCTTCCAAAAAACTACGAGTTTCCTGAAACCTCAGCAAACCTTTTTTCATCCAATCTTGATGATACTTGCAGGTAATGATCAGTACACCAATCCCACTTGGCTCACCAAATTTCGTTCTTCTAGGTTAAACCCTTCCTTTGCAGTAACCCTTTTCATGTTTAGGTTTCACTCTGTTTTCTCCTATATGGATACATGTAGTTGGAACTCTAAATCAAACGCGGTTTGTACTAGCTCTTTGAAACTTGGCACAATAATGTAGTTCAAAGTTCTATCGCTATGGTTTGTGTCCTATTGAAGTAGCCCCAAGCAGAGACTGACGAGAATCACTTTCATTGAAAGGGGTTGCCAAGCTTCCAAAAATCTACGAGTTTCCTGAAATCTCAGCAAACATTTTTTCACCCAATCTTTATGATACTTGCAGGTAATGATCAGTACACCAATCCCACATGGCTCACAAAATTTCGTTCTTCTAGGTTAAACCGTTCCTTTGCAGTAACCGTTTTCATGTTTAGGTTTCACTCTGTTTTCTCCTATATGGATACATGTAGTTGGAACTCTAAATCAAACACGGTTTGTGCTAGGTCTTTGAAACTTGGCACAATAATGTAGTTCCAAGTTCTATCGCTATGGTTTGTGTCCTATTGAAGTAGCCCCAAGCAGAGACTGACGAGAATCACTTTCATTGAAAGGGGTTGCCAAGCTTCCAAAAAACTACGAGTTTCCTGAAATCTCAGCAAACATTTTTTCACCCAATCTTGATGATACTGGCAGGTAATGATCAGCACACCAATCCCACTTGGCTCCCCAAATTTCGTTCATCTAGGTTAAACCGTTCCTTTGCAGTAACCGTTTTCATGTTTAGGATTCACTCTGTTTTCTCCTATAAGTATACATGTAGTTGGAACTCTAAATCAAATACGGTTTGTGCTAGCTCGTTGAAACTTGGCACAATAATGTAGTTCCAAGTTCTATCGCTATGGTTTTTATCCTATTGAAGTAGCCGAAAGCAGAGACTGACGAGAATCACTTTCATTGAAAGGGGTAGCCAAGCTTCCAAAAAACTACGAGTTTCCTGAAACCTCAGCAAACCTTTTTTCATCCAATCTTGATGATACTTGCAGGTAATGATCAGTACACCAATCCCACTTGGCTCACCAAATTTCGTTCTTCTAGGTTAAACCCTTCCTTTGCAGTAACCGTTTTCATGTTTAGGTTTCACTCTGTTTTCTCCTATATGGATACATGTAGTTGGAACTCTAAATCAAACGCGGTTTGTACTAGCTCTTTGAAACTTGGCACAATAATGTAGTTCAAAGTTCTATCGCTATGGTTTGTGTCCTATTGAAGTAGCCCCAAGCAGAGACTGACGAGAATCACTTTCATTGAAAGGGGTTGCCAAGCTTCCAAAAATCTACGAGTTTCCTGAAATCTCAGCAAACATTTTTTCACCCAATCTTTATGATACTTGCAGGTAATGATCAGTACACCAATCCCACATGGCTCACAAAATTTCGTTCTTCTAGGTTAAACCGTTCCTTTGCAGTAACCGTTTTCATGTTTAGGTTTCACTCTGTTTTCTCCTATATGGATACATGTAGTTGGAACTCTAAATAAAACACGGTTTGTGCTACGTCTTTGAAACTTGGCACAATAATGTAGTTCCAATTCTATCGCTATGGTTTGTGTCCTATTGAAGTAGCCCCAAGCAGAGAAAGACGAGAATCACTTGATTGAAAGGGGTTGCCAAGCTTCCAAAAAACTACGAGTTTCCTGAAACCTCAGCAAACCTTTTTTCATCCAATCTTGATGATACTTGCAGGTAATGATCAGTACACCAATCCCACTTGGCTCACCAAATTTCGTTCTTCTAGGTTAAACCCTTCCTTTGCAGTAACCGTTTTCATGTTTAGGTTTCACTCTGTTTTCTCCTTTATGGATACATCTAGTTGGAACTCTAAATCAAACATGGTTTGTGTTAGCTCTTTGAAACTTGGCACAATAATGCAGTTCCAAGTTCTATCGCTATGGTTTGTGTCCTATTGCAGTAGGCCCAAGCAGAGACTGATGAGAATTACTTTCATTGAAAGGGGTTGCCAAGCTTCCAAAAAACTACAAGTTTCCTGAAATCTCAGCAAACATTATTTCACCCAATCTTGATGATACTTGCAGGTAATGATCAGTACACCAATCCCACTTGGCTCCCCAAATTTCGTTCATCTAGGTTAAACCGTTCCTTTGCAGTAACCGTTTTCATGTTTAGGATTCACTCTGTTTTCTCCTATAAGGATACATGTAGTTGGAACTCTAAATCAAATACGGTTTGTGCTAGCTCGTTGAAACTTGGCACAATAATGTAGTTCCAAGTTCTATCGCTATGGTTTGTGTCCTATTGAAGTAGCCGAAAGCAGAGACTGACGAGAATCACTTTCATTGAAAGGGGTTGCCAAGCTTCCAAAAATCTACGAGTTTCCTGAAATCTCAGCAAACATTTTTTCACCCAATCTCTATGATACTTGCAGGTAATGATCAGTACACCAATCCCACTGGGCTCACCAAATTTCGTTCTTCTAGGTTAAAAAGTTCCTCTGCAGTAACCGTTTTCATGTTCAGGTTTCACTCTGTTTTCTACTATATGGATACATGTAGTTGGAACTCTAAATCAAGCACGGTTTGTGCTAGCTCTTTGAAACTTGGCACCATAATATAGTTCCAAGTTCTAACGCTATGGTTTGTGTCCTATTGAAGTAGCCCCAAGCAGAGACTGACGAGAATCACTTGATTGAAAGGGGTTGCCAAGCATCCAAAAAAATACGAGTTTCCTGAAACCTCAACAAACCTTTTTTCACCCAATCTTGATGATACTTGCAGGTAATGATCAGTACACCAATCCCACTTGGCTCACCAAATTTCGTTCTTCTATGTTAAACCATTCCGTTGCAGTAACCGTTTTCATGTTTAGGTTTCACTCTGTTTTCTCCTATATGGATACATGTAGTTGGAACTCTAAATCAAACGCGGTTTGTACTAGCTCTTTGAAACTTGGCACAATAATGTAGTTCAAAGTTCTATCGCTATGGTTTGTGTCCTATTGAAGTAGCCCCAAGCAGAGACTGACGAGAATCACTTTATTGAAAGGGGCTGCCAAGCTTCCAAAAACCTATGAGTTTCCTGAAATATCAGCAAACATTTTTTCTCCCAATCTTGATGGTACTGGCAAGTAAGGAACAGTGCACCTATCCCACTTGGCTCTCCAAATTTCGTTCTTCTAGGTTATACCGTTCCTTTGCAGTAACCGTTTTCATGTTTGGGTTTCAGTCTGTTTTCTACTATATGGATACATGTAGTTGGAACTCTAAATCAAACACGGTTTGTGCTAGCTCTTTGACACTTGGCACAATAATGTAGTTCCAAGTTCTATCGCTATGGTTTGTGTCCCTTTGAAGTAGCCCCAAGCAGAGACTGACGAGAATCACTTTCATTGAAAGTTGTTGCCAAGCTTCCAAAAAACTACGAGTTTCCTGAAATCTCAGCAAATATTTTTTCACCCAATCTTGATGATACTTGCAGGTAATGATCAGTACACCAATCCCACTTGGCTCACCAAATTTCGTTCTTCTAGGTTAAACCGTTCCTTTGCAGTAACCGTTTTCATGTTTAGGTTTCACTCTGTTTTCTACTATATGGATACATGTAGTTGGAACTCTAAATAAAACACGGTTTGTGCTACGTCTTGAAACTTGGCACAATAATGTAGTTCCAATTCTATCGCTATGGTTTGTGTCCTATTGAAGTAGCCCCAAGCAGAGACTGACGAGAATCACTTGATTGAAAGGGGTTGCCAAGCTTCCAAAAAACTACGAGTTTCCTGAAACCTCAGCAAACCTTTTTTCATCCAATCTTGATGATACTTGCAGGTAATGATCAGTACACCAATCCCACTTGGCTCACCAAATTTCGTTCTTCTAGGTTAAACCCTTCCTTTGCAGTAACCCTTTTCATGTTTAGGTTTCACTCTGTTTTCTCCTATATGGATACATGTAGTTGGAACTCTAAATCAAACGCGGTTTGTACTAGCTCTTTGAAACTTGGCACAATAATGTAGTTCAAAGTTCTATCGCTATGGTTTGTGTCCTATTGAAGTAGCCCCAAGCAGAGACTGACGAGAATCACTTTCATTGAAAGGGGTTGCCAAGCTTCCAAAAATCTACGAGTTTCCTGAAATCTCAGCAAACATTTTTTCACCCAATCTTGATGATACTTGCAGGTAATGATCAGTACACCAATCCCACATGGCTCACAAAATTTCGTTCTTCTAGGTTAAACCGTTCCTTTGCAGTAACCGTTTTCATGTTTAGGTTTCACTCTGTTTTCTCCTATATGGATACATGTAGTTGGAACTCTAAATCAAACACGGTTTGTGCTAGGTCTTTGAAACTTGGCACAATAATGTAGTTCCAAGTTCTATCGATATGGTTTGTGTCCTATTGAAGTAGCCCCAAGCAGAGACTGACGAGAATCACTTTCATTGAAAGGGGTTGCCAAGCTTCCAAAAAACTACGAGTTTCCTGAAATCTCAGCAAACATTTTTTCACCCAATCTTGATGATACTGGCAGGTAATGATCAGTACACCAATCCCACTTGGCTCAGCAAATATCGTTCTTCTAGGTTAAACCGTTCGTTTGCAGTAACCGTTTTCATGTTTAGCTTTCACTCTGTTTTCTCCTTTATGGATACATGTAGTTGGAACTCTAAATCAAACGCGGTTTGTGCTACCTCTTTGAAACTTGGCACCATAATGTAGTTCCAAGTTCTAACGCTATGGTTTGTGTCCTATTGAAGTAGCCCCAAGCAGAGACTGACGAGAATCACTTGATTGAAATGGGTTGCCAAGCATCCAAAAAACTACGAGTTTCCTGAAACCTCAGCAAACCTTTTTTCACCCAATCTTGATGATACTTGCAGGTAATGATCAGTACACCAATCCCACTAGGCTCACCAAATTTCGTTCTTCTAGATTAAACCCTTCCGTTGCAGTAACCGTTTTCATGTTTAGGTTTCACTCTGTTTTCTCCTATATGGATACATGTAGTTGGAACTCTAAATCAAACGCGGTTTGTACTAGCTCTTTGAAACTTGGCACAATAATGTAGTTCCAAGTTCTATCGCTATGGTTTGTGTCCTATTGAAGTAGCCCCAAGCAGAGACTGACGAGAATCACTTTCATTGAAAGGGGTTGCCAAGCTTCCAAAAACCTACGAGTTTCCTGAAATATCACCAAACATTTTTTCTCCCAATCTTGATGATACTGGCAAGTAATGAACAGTGCACCAATCCCACTTGGCTCTCCAAATTTCGTTCTTCTAGGTTAAACCGTTCCTTTGCAGTAACCGTTTTCATGTTTAGGTTTCACTCTGTTTTCTCCTATATGGATACATGTAGTTGGAACTCTAAATCAAACACGGTTTGTGCTAGGTCTTTGAAACTTGGCACAATAATGTAGTTCCAAGTTCTATCGCTATGGTTTGTGTCCTATTGAAGTAGCCCCAAGCAGAGACTGACGAGAATCACTTTCATTGAAAGGGGTTGCCAAGCTTCCAAAAAACTACGAGTTTCCTGAAATCTCAGCAAACATTTTTTCACTCAATCTTGATGATACTGGCAGGTAATGATCAGTACACCAATCCCACTTGGCTCACCAAATATCGTTCTTCTAGGTTAAACCGTTCGTTTGCAGTAACCGTTTTCATGTTTAGGTTTCACTCTGTTTTCTCCTTTATGGATACATGTAGTTGGAACTCTAAATCAAGCACGGTTTGTGCTAGCTCTTTGAAACATGGCACCATAATGTAGTTCCAAGTTCTAACGCTATGGTTTGTGTCCTATTGAAGTAGCCCCAAGCAGAGACTGACGAGAATCACTTGATTGAAATGGGTTGCCAAGCATCCAAAAAACTACGAGTTTCCTGAAATCTCAGCAAACCTTTTTTCACCCAATCTTGATGATACTTGCAGGTAATGATCAGTACACCAATCCCACTAGGCTCACCAAATTTCGTTCTTCTAGATTAAACCCTTCCGTTGCAGTAACCGTTTTCATGTTTAGGTTTCACTCTGTTTTCTCCTATATGGATACATGTAGTTGGAACTCTAAATCAAACGCGGTTTGTACTAGCTCTTTGAAACTTGGCAATAATGTAGTTCAAAGTTCTATTGCTATGGTTTGTGTCCTATTGATGTAGCCCCAAGCAGAGACTGACGAGAATCACTTTCATTGAAAGGGGTTGCCAAGCTTCCAAAAACCTACGAGTTTCCTGAAATCTCAGCAAACATTTTTTCTCCCAATCTTGATGATGCTGGCAAGTAATGAACAGTGCACCAATCCCACTTGGCTCTCCAAATTTCGTTCTTCTAGGTTAAACCGTTCCTTTGCAGTAACCGTTTTCATGTTTGGCTTTCAGTCTGTTTTCTACTATATGGATACATGTAGTTGGAACTCTAAATCAAACACGGTTTGTGCTAGCTCTTTGACACTTGGCACAATAATGTAGTTCCAAGTTCTATCGCTATGGTTTGTGTCCCTTTGAAGTAGCCCCAAGAAGAGACTGACGAGAATCACTTTCATTGAAAGTGGTTGCCAAGCTTCCAAAAACTACGAGTTTCCTGAAATCTCAGCAAACATTTTTTCACCCAATCTTGATGATACTTGCAGGTAATTATCAGTACACCAATCCCACTTGGCTCACCAAATTTCGTTCTTCTAGGTTAAACCGTTCCTTTGCAGTAACCGTTTTCATGTTTAGGTTTCACTCTGTTTTCTACTCTATGGATACATGTAGTTGGAACTCTAAATAAAACACGGTTTGTGCTACGTCTTGAAACTTGGCACAATAATGTAGTTCCAATTCTATCGCTATGGTTTGTGTCCTATTGAAGTAGCCCCAAGCAGAGAAAGACGAGAATCACTTGATTGAAAGGGGTTGCCAAGCTTCCAAAAAACTACGAGTTTCCTGAAACCTCAGCAAACCTTTTTTCATCCAATCTTGATGATACTTGCAGGTAATGATCAGTACACCAATCCCACTTGGCTCACCAAATTTCGTTCTTCTAGGTTAAACCCTTCCTTTGCAGTAACCGTTTTCATGTTTAGGTTTCACTCTGTTTTCTCCTATATGGATACATGTAGTTGGAACTCTAAATCAAACGCGGTTTGTACTAGCTCTTTGAAACTTGGCACAATAATGTAGTTCAAAGTTCTATCGCTATGGTTTGTGTCCTATTGAAGTAGCCCCAAGCAGAGACTGACGAGAATCACTTTCTTTGAAAGGGGTTGCCAAGCTTCCAAAAATCTACGAGTTTCCTGAAATCTCAGCAAACATTTTTTCACCCAATCTTTATGATACTTGCAGGTAATGATCAGTACACCAATCCCACATGGCTCACAAAATTTCGTTCTTCTAGGTTAAACCGTTCCTTTGCAGTAACCGTTTTCATGTTTAGGTTTCACTCTGTTTTCTCCTATATGGATACATGTAGTTGGAACTCTAAATCAAACACGGTTTGTGCTAGGTCTTTGAAACGTGGCACAATAATGTAGTTCCAAGTTCTATCGCTATGGTTTGTGTCCTATTGAAGTAGCCCCAAGCAGAGACTGACGAGAATCACTTTCATTGAAAGGGGTTGCCAAGCTTCCAAAAAACTACGAGTTTCCTGAAATCTCAGCAAACATTTTTTCACCCAATCTTGATGATACTGGCAGGTAATGATCAGTACACCAATCCCACTTGGCTCAGCAAATATCGTTCTTCTAGGTTAAACCGTTCGTTTGCAGTAACCGTTTTCATGTTTAGGTTTCACTCTGTTTTCTCCTATATGGATACATGTAGTTGGAACTCTAAATCAAACACGTTTTGTGCTAGGTCTTTGAAACGTGGCACAATAATGTAGTTCCAAGTTCTATCGCTATGGTTTGTGTCCTATTGAAGTAGCCCCAAGCAGAGACTGACGAGAATCACTTTCATTGAAAGGGGTTGCCAAGCTTCCAAAAAACTACGAGTTTCCTGAAATCTCAGCAAACATTTTTTTCACCCAATCTTGATGATACTGGCAGGTAATGATCAGTACACCAATCCCACTTGGCTCACCAAATATCGTTCTTCTAGGTTAAACCGTTCGTTTGCAGTAACCGTTTTCATATTTAGGTTTCACTCTGTTTTCTCCTTTATGGATACATGTAGTTGGAACTCTAAATCAAACACGGTTTGTGCTAGCTCTTTGAAACTTGGCACAATAATGCAGTTCCAAGTTCTATCGCTATGGTTTGTGTCCTATTGCAGTAGCCCCAAGCAGAGACTGATGAGAATTACTTTCATTGAAAGGGGTTGCCAAGCTTCCAAAAAACTACAAGTTTCCTAAAATCTCAGCAAACATTATTTCACCCAATCTTGATGATACTTGCAGGTAATGATCAGTACACCAATCCCACTGGGCTCACCAAATTTCGTTCTTCTAGGTTAAACCGTTCCTTTGCAGTAACCGTTTTCATGTTTAGGTTTCACTCTGTTTTCTACTCTATGGATACATGTAGTTGGAACTCTAAATAAAACACGGTTTGTGCTACGTCTTGAAACTTGGCACAATAATGTAGTTCCAATTCTATCGCTATGGTTTGTGTCCTATTGAAGTAGCCGAAAGCAGAGACTGACGAGAATCACTTTCATTGAAAGGGGTTGCCAAGCTTCCAAAAATCTACGAGTTTCCTGAAATCTCAGCAAACATTTTTTCACCCAATCTCTATGATACTTGCAGGTAATGATCAGTACACCAATCCCACTGGGCTCACCAAATTTCGTTCTTCTATGTTAAATCGTTCCTCTGCAGTAACCGTTTTCATGTTCAGGTTTCACTCTGTTTTCTCCTATATGGATACACGTAGTTGGAACTCTAAATCAAGCACGGTTTGTGCTAGCTCTTTGAAACTGGCACCATAATGTAGTTCCAAGTTCTATCGCTATGGTTTGTGTCCTATTGAAGTAGCCCCAAGCAGAGAAAGACGAGAATCACTTGACTGAAAGGGGTTGCCAAGCTTCCAAAAAACTGCGAGTTTCCTGAAACCTCAGCAAACCTTTTTTCATCCAATCTTGATGATACTTGCAGGTAATGATCAGTACACGAATCCCACATGGCTCACCAAATTTCGTTCTTCTAGGTTAAACCCTTCCTTTGCAGTAACCGTTTTCATGTTTAGTTTTCACTCTGTTTTCTCCTATATTGATACATGTAGTTGGAACTCTAAATCAAACGCGGTTTGTGCTAGGTCTTTGAAACTTGGCACAATAATGTAGTTCCAAGTTCTATCGCTATGGTTTGTGTCCTATTGAAGTAGCCCCAAGCAGAGACTGACGAGAATCACTTTCATTGAAAGGGGTTGCCAAGCTTCCAAAAAACTACGAGTTTCCTGAAATCTCAGCAAACATTTTTTCACCCAATCTTGATGATACTGGCAGGTAATGATCAGTACACCAATCCCACTTGGCTCAGCAAATATCGTTGTTCTAGGTTAAACCGTTCGTTTGCAGTAACCGTTTTCATGTTTAGGTTTCACTCTGTTTTCTCCTTTATGGATACATGTAGTTGGAACTCTAAATCAAACACGGTTTGTGCTAGCTCTTTGAAACTTGGCACAATAATGCAGTTCCAAGTTCTATCGCTATGGTTTGTGTCCTATTGCAGTAGCCCCAAGCAGAGACTGATGAGAATTACTTTCATTGAAAGGGGTTGCCAAGCTTCCAAAAAACTACAAGTTTCCTGAAATCTCAGCAAACATTATTTCACCCAATCTTGATGATACTTGCAGGAAATGATCAGTACACCAATCCCACTTGGCTCACCAAATTTCGTTCTTCTAGGTTAAACCGTTCCTTTGCAGTAACCGTTTTCATGTTTAGGTTTCACTCTGTTTTCTCCTATATGGATACATGTAGTTGGAACTCTAAATCAAGCACGGTTTGTGCTAGCTCTTTGAAACTTGGCACCATAATGTAGTTCCAAGTTCTAACGCTATGGTTTTGTGTCCTATTGAAGTAGCCCCAAGCAGAGACTGACGAGAATCACTTTCATTGAAAGGGGTTGCCAAGCTTCCAAAAAACTACGAGTTTCCTGAAATCTCAGCAAACATTTTTTCACCCAATCTTGATGATACTGGCAGGTAATGATCAGTACACCAATCCCACTTGGCTCACCAAATATCGTTCTTCTAGGTTAAACCGTTCGTTTGCAGTAACCGTTTTCATGTTTAGGTTTCACTCTGTTTTCTCCTTTATGGATACATGTATTTGGAACTCTAAATCAAACACGGTTTGTGCTAGCTCTTTGAAACTTGGCACAATAATGCAGTTCCAAGTTCTATCGCTATGGTTTGTGTCCTATTGCAGTAGCCCCAAGCAGAGACTGATGAGAATTACTTTCATTGAAAGGGGTTGCCAAGCTTCCAAAAAACTACAAGTTTCCTGAAATCTCAGCAAACATTATTTCACCCAATCTTGATGATACTTGCAGGTAATGATCAGTACACCAATCCCACTTGGCTCCCCAAATTTCGTTCATCTAGGTTAAACCGTTCCTTTGCAGTAACCGTTTTCATGTTTAGGATTCACTCTGTTTTCTCCTATAAGGATACATGTAGTTGGAACTCTAAATCAAATACGGTTTGTGCTAGCTCGTTGAAACATGGCACAATAATGTAGTTCCAAGTTCTATCGCTATGGTTTGTGTCCTATTGAAGTAGCCGAAAGCAGAGACTGATGAGAATTACTTTCATTGAAAGGGGTTGCCAAGCTTCCAAAAATCTACGAGTTTCCTGAAATCTCAGCAAACATTTTTTCACCCAATTTCTATGATACTTGCAGGTAATGATCAGTACACCAATCCCACTGGGCTCACCAAATTTCGTTCTTCTAGGTTAAACCGTTCCTCTGCAGTGACCGTTTTCATGTTCAGGTTTCACTCTGTTTTCTCCTATATGGATACATGTAGTTGGAACTCTAAATCAAGCACGGTTTGTGCTAGCTCTTTGAAACATGGCACCATAATGTAGTTCCAAGTTCTAACGCTATGGTTTGTGTCCTATTGAAGTAGCCCCAAGCAGAGACTGACGAGAATCACTTGATTGAAATGGGTTGCCAAGCATCCAAAAAACTACGAGTTTCCTGAAATCTCAGCAAACCTTTTTTCACCCAATCTTGATGATACTTGCAGGTAATGATCAGTACACCAATCCCACTAGGCTCACCAAATTTCGTTCTTCTAGATTAAACCCTTCCGTTGCAGTAACCGTTTTCATGTTTAGGTTTCACTCTGTTTTCTCCTATATGGATACATGTAGTTGGAACTCTAAATCAAACGCGGTTTGGTACTAGCTCTTTGAAACTTGGCACAATAATGTAGTTCAAAGTTC
>NW_027553004.1:0-49138 GCF_045843805.1 Urocitellus parryii
AATGCTTCTCCATAGCTGCAGACTCTCACAGAGGGAAAAGGCTTCAGAGACCGCTTGCAAGATAATTCCTACTCTCCTGGGCTCCTCTTGACCTGAACACAGGGTGTGGAACTTGTGGAGACAGGATGTCATGGGTACATTTCTGCTGAAGGGCAAATTCAATCATCTTGGATGTCCCTGTTGGATTGAATCCATGTTGTTGATAGATAGGTTTCAAACCACTTTCTAAATTCCCGGGATCCCCACCACTGGTGGCCATGACCCACACCTGACTACCCTGGTCTCCAAGGAGGGAAAGTGAGAGAAGAGGGAGTAATAGAGAGGGAGAGATGGAGAGAGACTGTGAGTTCGCCTTGGAGGAGGCTGAGGCTGGAGGATTGCAAGTTCAAAGCCAGCCTCAGCAATTGGAGCTAGCTAAAAAAAAATGCTGAGGATGTGGCCCCGTGGTGAAGCAGTTTGGGCTCAATCCCTCTGCATTAGGGTTCTCGAGAGGAACAGATTCAACAGGAAGTTTGGTGATGAAAAGGAGACTCACTGGGTTGGCTTACGCACCAGAAGCTGGATAGTCCAAAATGGCAGTCTGTAGGCTGGAGAGCTGGAAGAACAAAGCAGATAAATCCCCAGAACAAGAGAAGATCAGGGCGCTCCCTCGTAGTAGGCCAAAGGCTTCTGGAGAATCGCTGGCACAGCCTGCTTTGGGAGAGAGAAGAAGCAAGAGTCCGACATTCAATCACAGCAGCGATCAGGAACTGTTCAAGAGGAATCCGCTTGCATCTGCTGCTGCTTTGCTTGGTCTTCCCACTTTTATTCTATCCAAGCCATCATCTTATTGGATGTGCTGCCCATGCTTAGGGAGGGTCTTTGTTTCCATTGGCTATCCCACATGCCAATTCCTGTCCAGGCACACGCTCACTGACACACCCATGAGCCCCTTGATCCTCTGCATCTCTTAATCTCATCAAGTTGGCCATTGAAAGCGCCATTACACCCTGGTGGAGTGAATAAATAATTCAATAAATAAATGAACAAACAAACAAATAAACAAACAAACAAACAAATAAACAAACAAATAAATAGACAAACAAATACATGAATACATAAATAAATAAATAAAGTGATGAATTCATTACTACCCCAGGCTTCTGGAAACTCCCTGGACAATCCCTGGCACAGTCCACTTTGCAGGAGTGAAGAAGCAAGAGTCAGATATCCTCAAGTGATGGCAGCAGCCATCAAGAAGAGAAGCACTGGCATCTGCTGCTGCTTCCTTGTTCTTTCAACATTGATTCCAAGCAAGCCACCATCCTATTGGATGATGCTGCCCAACTTTAGGGAGGGTCTGCACTTCAGTTGCTATCCCACATGCCCATGATTACTAGACACCGCCAGAAGGGTCTTAGTCATTGGCATGTCCCAATCCCATCAAGTTGAATGAATGCTAACAGTAAAGAGGGCTACCAACACTGAATCAACAAGAACACCTGAACAAATCTACCACTTGATTGCCATTAAATCAGGAAGCAAACACAAGGTGAGGCTGGGGATACACGTGAGTGGTAGAGAGCATTTGTCTGAGGCCCCACCTGGGTTAACTGTCCATCACGGGGCGGGGGCGGGGTGCGGGGGTGGGGGTGGGAGGAAACACTAATAAGTAAAAGTTCGGGGCATAGCAGTTTCATCAGTGAATTCTATGGAATATTAGAAGGAGCGTGGCTGTCTACTCTCAATCTTCTTTCAAAATGCTGAAGGAACGGGGAAAAAAACGGCAGACCTCTACTCCTGATTCTATTAGTGACAGTTTGCAAGTTGGATTATAGAGGACTGCCGGGGTGTGAATTCAAGGGATATTTCAATTGCACCAAAATTTCATATTTCACCAAAATTTCAATAACGTACTTTGCAATTGATGCCGTTAAAGCTGTGTGGGAAATAAAGTATTAAATTTGGACTGTCCTTCACATCTGGTTCTTCCTGGTTGTGTTTGTAGTGTTCAACTCTTAAAAAAAAAATGAATACAATTGTTTCGAAAACCCAAAGCTGAAAATGAAGGCCTTCCTTGAAGGCATATGCGCATATCTACAACTGATCTGGGTCATCAGTTTCTCGGGGAACATACTTTGCTTAGCGTGTTTTGCCTTTCCTGCAAACATGCCTTTTTGAATCTGAGACAGTAACACACCTGCCTGTGGTGAGTCAGAGGTGTAAAAGTAAGACTTTTGCAGTTCACTATAAGGAATGGAGGGAAGGGGTCCAAAAGTTGAGACAACTCTGGGACGAAGTCCTGTGAATGTTTGGCCCAGAACAATGACAGAAGTGAAATGAGCTGAAGAATTCTTGTCATGAACATTTACCATGCATTGATACTGGGCAGGATTAACAGGCAAGGGGGAGAACCTGTGTGGACCCCAGCATCCATCCTTTTCCCGCCAAGGAAAGACACCTGCACAGGGCCCATGCTGGCATCCAGCCAACCCACCTTTCATTTCCCCATCTCCAAATCAAGCACACTCGTGGAAAAGGATGGTTTCCGTGATTTTATTATACAAGGGACAGAAAATTTCACGAAAATCCAAGAAGCCATAAACTTCTCCCTGGACTGCTAATCTGAGAATTGTCTATTTGAACAGGGTTTCTTCTCAGAGGATCATCCATTGCAGCATGTTCACGGAGACGCCAGTGCTCTCACGCCAAAGGCAGGCAGCCTGGAGTCCAGAGCCTTCCAAGGTAAAGCCTGTGCATGGGAGTGGAAACCTCAGGCAGAGGCTCCTGGCACCCGGCACAGCAAAATGCTGGAAAGAGTGTGGGCAATCGCGGGATCCCTTGGTCCAATGGGGCAGCCTGGGCACCGGTCTTCCTGGTTCCTTAGAGGCGTCCAACTCTCCTGGTGGGGCCGGTGTCTCCTGCTGGGTCTGAGGCTTTGGGCCAGGGCAGGCAGGCAGGCAGCTCTGGGCCTCTTCTCAAATTGCTGTGCGATCCGGATCCGTGGATGGGGCAGTCAGAGCTGAGAAACCCACAGGGTGGTAAAAGTGCTTCACGGTTGAAGTCCTGCTGATCCCCAGACAGGAAGCCCAGCCTGGGATACAAAGGCAGAGGCCAGGGCCCAGCATCTGCTTCCTCAACGGCTGGCAGTGCCTGGGGCCCTGGAGCATATTCTCCACAATCCCAGGCCTCCCTCACACAGCAGGGAAAATGCTTCTCCATAGCTGCAGACTCTCACAGGGGAAAAGGCTTCAGAGACCGCTTGCAAGATAATTCCTACTCTCCTGGACTCCTCTTGACCTGAAACACAGGGTGTGGAACTTGTGGAGACAGGATGTCATGGGTACATTTCTGCTGAAGGGCAAATTCAATCATCTTGGATGTCCCTGTTGGATTGAATCCATGTTGTTGATAGATAGGTTTCAAACCACTTTCTAAATTCCCGGGATCCCCACCACTGGTGGCCATGACCCACACCTGACTACCCTGGTCTCCAAGGAGGGAAAGTGAGAGAAGAGGGAGTAATAGAGAGGGAGAGATGGAGAGAGACTGTGAGTTCGCCTTGGAGGAGGCTGAGGCTGGAGGATTGCAAGTTCAAAGCCAGCCTCAGCAATTGTGCTAGCTAAAAAAAAAATGCTGAGGATGTGGCCCCGTGGTGAAGCAGTTTGGGCTCAATCCCTCTGCATTAGGGTTCTCGAGAGGAACAGAATCAACAGGAAGTTTGGTGATGAAAAGGAGACTCACAGGGTTTGGCTTACGCACCAGAAGCTGGATAGGTCCAAAATGGCAGTCTGTAGGCTGGAGAGCTGGAAGAACAAGCAGATAAATCCCCAGAACAAGAGAGATCAGGGTGCTCCCCTCGTAGTAGGCCAAAGGCTTCTGGAGAATCGCTGGCACAGCCTGCTTTGGGAGAGAGAAGAAGCAAGAGTCCGACATTCAATCACAGCAGCGATCAGGAACTGTTCAAGAGGAATCCGCTTGCATCTGCTGCTGCTTTGCTTGGTCTTCCAACTTTTATTCTATCCAAGCCATCATCTTATTGGATGGTGCTGCCCATGCTTAGGGAGGGTCTTTGTTTCCATTGGCTATCCCACATGCCAATCCTGTCCAGGCACACCCTCACTGACACACCCATGAGCCCCTTGATCCTCTGCATCTCTTAATCTCATCAAGTTGGCCATTGGAAAGCGCCATTACACCCTGGTGGAGTGAATAAATAATTCAATAAATAAATGAACAAACAAACAAATAAACAAAACAAACAAACAAATAAACAAACAAATAAATAGACAAACAAATACATGAATACATAAATAAATAAATAAAGTGATGAATTCATTACTACCCCAGGCTTCTGGAAACTCCCTGGACAATCCCTGGCACAGTCCACTTTGCAGGAGTGAAGAAGCAAGAGTCAGATATCCTCAAGTGATGGCAGCAGCCATCAAGAAGAGAAGCACTGGCATCTGCTGCTGCTTCCTTGTTCTTTCAACATTGATTCCAAGCAAGCCACCATCCTATTGGATGATGCTGCCCAACTTTAGGGAGGGTCTGCACTTCAGTTGCTATCCCACATGCCCATGATTACTAGACACCGCCAGAAGGGTCTTAGTCATTGGCATGTCCCAATCCCATCAAGTTGAATGAATGCTAACAGTAAAGAGGGCTACCAACACTGAATCAACAAGAACACCTGAACAAATCTACCACTTGATTGCCATTAAATCAGGAAGCAAACACAAGGTGAGGCTGGGGATACACGTGAGTGGTAGAGAGCATTTGTCTGAGGCCCCACCTGGGTTAACTGTCCATCACGGGCGGGGGCGGGGTGCGGGGGTGGGGGTGGGAGGAAACACTAATAAGTAAAAGTTCGGGGCATAGCAGTTTCATCAGTGAATTCTATGGAATATTAGAAGGAGCGTGGCTGTCTACTCTCAATCTTCTTTCAAAATGCTGAAGAGGAACGGGGAAAAAAACGGCAGACCTCTACTCCTGATTCTATTAGTGACAGTTTGCAAGTTGGATTATAGAGGACTGCCGGGGTGTGAATTCAAGGGATATTTCAATTGCACCAAAATTTCATATTTCACCAAAATTTCAATAACGTACTTTGCAATTGATGCCGTTAAAGCTGTGTGGGAAATAAAGTATTAAATTTGGGACTGTCCTTCACATCTGGTTCTTCCTGGTTGTGTTTTGTAGTGTTCAACTCTTAAAAAAAAAATGAATACAATTGTTTCGAAAAACCCAAATCTGAAAATTGAAGGCCTTCCTTGAAGGCATATGCGCATATCTACAACTGATCTGGGTCATCAGTTTCTCGGGGAACATACTTTGCTTAGCGTGTTTTGCCTTTCCTGCAAACATGCCTTTTGAATCTGAGACAGTACACACCTGCCTGTGGTGAGTCAGAGGTGTAAAGGTAAGACTTTTGCAGTTCACTATAGGGAATGGAGGGAAGGGGTCCAAAAGTTGAGACAACTCTGGGACGAAGTCCTGTGAATGTTTGGCCCCAGAACAATGACAGAAGTGAAATGAGCTGAAGAATTCTTGTCATGAACATTTACCATGCATTGATACTGGGCAGGATTAACAGGCAAGGGGGAGAACCCTGTGTGGACCCCAGCATCCATCCCTTTTCCCGCCAAGGAAAGACACCTGCACAGGGCCCATGCTGGCATCCAGCCAACCCACCTTTCATTTCCCCATCTCCAAAATCAAGCACACTCGTGGAAAAAGATGGTTTCCGTGATTTTATTATACAAGGGACAGAAAATTTCACGAAAATCCAAGAAGCCATAAACTTCTCCCTGGACTGCTAATCTGAGAATTGTCTATTTGAACAGGGTTTCTTCTCAGAGGATCATCCATTGCAGCATGTTCACGGAGACGCCAGTGCTCTCACGCCAAAGGCAGGCAGCCTGGAGTCCAGAGCCTTCCAAGGTAAAGCCTGTGCATGGGAGTGGAAACCTCAGGCAGAGGCTCCTGGCACCCGCACAGCAAAATGCTGGAAAGAGTGTGGGCAATCGCGGGATCCCTTGGTCCAATGGGGCAGCCTGGGCACCGGTCTTCCTGGTTCCTTAGAGGCGTCCAACTCTCCTGGTGGGGCCGGTGTCTCCTGCTGGGTCTGAGGCTTTGGGTCAGGGCAGGCAGGCAGGCAGCTCTGGGCCTCTTCTCAAAGTGCTGTGCGATCCGGATCCGTGGATGGGGCAGTCAGAGCTGAGAAACCCACAGGGTGGTAAAAGTGCTTCACGGTTGAAGTCCTGCTGATCCCCAGACAGGAAGCCCAGCCTGGGATACAAAGGCAGAGGCCAGGGCCCAGCATCTGCTTCCTCAACGGCTGGCAGTGCCTGGGGCCCTGGAGCATATTCTCCACAATCCCAGGCCTCCCTCACACAGCAGGGAAAATGCTTCTCCATAGCTGCAGACTCTCACAGGGGGAAAAGGCTTCAGAGACCGCTTGCAAGATAATTCCTACTCTCCTGGGCTCCTCTTGACCTGAAACACAGGGTGTGGAACTTGTGGAGACAGGATGTCATGGGTACATTTCTGCTGAAGGGCAAATTCAATCATCTTGGATGTCCCTGTTGGATTGAATCCATGTTGTTGATAGATAGGTTTCAAACCCACTTTCTAAATTCCCGGGATCCCCACCACTGGTGGCCATGACCCACACCTGACTACCCTGGTCTCCAAGGAGGGAAAGTGAGAGAAGAGGGAGTAATAGAGAGGGAGAGATGGAGAGAGACTGTGAGTTCGCCTTGGAGGAGGCTGAGGCTGGAGGATTGCAAGTTCAAAGCCAGCCTCAGCAATTGTGCTAGCTAAAAAAAAATGCTGAGGATGTGGCCCCGTGGTGAAGCAGTTTGGGCTCAATCCCTCTGCATTAGGGTTCTCGAGAGGAACAGAATCAACAGGAAGTTTGGTGATGAAAAGGAGACTCACTGGGTTGGCTTACGCACCAGAAGCTGGATAGTCCAAAATGGCAGTCTGTAGGCTGGAGAGCTGGAAGAACAAGCAGATAAATCCCCAGAACAAGAGAGATCAGGGTGCTCCCCTCGTAGTAGGCCAAAGGCTTCTGGAGAATCGCTGGCACAGCCTGCTTTGGGAGAGAGAAGAAGCAAGAGTCCGACATTCAATCACAGCAGCGATCAGGAACTGTTCAAGAGAATCCGCTTGCATCTGCTGCTGCTTTGCTTGGTCTTCCAACTTTTATTCTATCCAAGCCATCATCTTATTGGATGGTGCTGCCCATGCTTAGGGAGGGTCTTTGTTTCCATTGGCTATCCCACATGCCAATCCTGTCCAGGCACACCCTCACTGACACACCCATGAGCCCCTTGATCCTCTGCATCTCTTAATCTCATCAAGTTGGCCATTGGAAAGCTCCATTACACCCTGGTGGAGTGAATAAATAATTCAATAAATAAATGAACAAACAAACAAATAAACAAACAAACAAAACAAATAAACAAACAAATAAATAGACAAACAAATACATGAATACATAATAAATAAATAAAGTGATGAATTCATTACTACCCCAGGCTTCTGGAAACTCCCTTGACAATCCCTGGCACAGTCCACTTTGCAGGAGTGAAGAAGCAAGAGTCAGATATCCTCAAGTGATGGCAGCAGCCATCAAGAAGAGAAGCACTGGCATCTGCTGCTGCTTCCTTGTTCTTTCAACATTGATTCCATGCAAGCCACCATCCTATTGGATGATGCTGCCCAACTTTAGGGAGGGTCTGCACTTCAGTTGCTATCCCACATGCCCATGATTACTAGACACCGCCAGAAGGGTCTTAGTCATTGGCATGTCCCAATCCCATCAAGTTGAATGAATGCTAACAGTAAAGAGGGCTACCAACACTGAATCAACAAGAACACCTGAACAAATCTACCACTGATTGCCATTAAATCAGGAAGCAAACACAAGGTGAGGCTGGGGATACACGTGAGTGGTAGAGAGCATTTGTCTGAGGCCCCACCTGGGTTAACTGTCCATCACGGGGCGGGGGCGGGGTGCGGGGGTGGGGGTGGGAGGAAACACTAATAAGTAAAAGTTCGGGGCATAGCAGTTTCATCAGTGAATTCTATGGAATATTAGAAGGAGCGTGGCTGTCTACTCTCAATCTTCTTTCAAAATGCTGAAGAGGAACGGGGAAAAAAACGGCAGACCTCTACTCCTGATTCTATTAGTGACAGTTTGCAAGTTGGATTATAGAGGACTGCCGGGGTGTGAATTCAAGGGATATTTCAATTGCACCAAAATTTCATATTTCACCAAAATTTTCAATAACGTACTTTGCAATTGATGCCGTTAAAGCTGTGTGGGAAATAAAGTATTAAATTTGGGACTGTCCTTCACATCTGGTTCTTCCTGGTTGTGTTTGTAGTGTTCAACTCTTAAAAAAAAAATGAATACAATTGTTCGAAAACCCAAAGCTGAAAAATTGAAGGCCTTCCTTGAAGGCATATGCGCATATCTACAACTGATCTGGGTCATCAGTTTCTCGGGGAACATACTTTGCTTAGCGTGCTTTGCCTTTCCTGCAAACATGCCTTTTGAATCTGAGACAGTAACACACCTGCCTGTGGTGAGTCAGAGGTGTAAAAGTAAGACTTTTGCAGTTCACTATAGGGAATGGAGGGAAGGGGTCCAAAAGTTGAGACAACTCTGGGACGAAGTCCTGTGAATGTTTGGCCCCAGAACAATGACAGAAGTGAAATGAGCTGAAGAATTCTTGTCATGAACATTTACCATGCATTGATACTGGGCAGGATTAACAGGCAAGGGGGAGAACCCTGTGTGGACCCCAGCATCCATCCCTTTTCCCGCCAAGGAAAGACACCTGCACAGGGCCCATGCTGGCATCCAGCCAACCCACCTTTCATTTCCCCATCTCCAAATCAAGCACACTCGTGGAAAAGGATGGGTTTCCGTGATTTTATTATACAAGGGACAGAAAATTTCACGAAAATCCAAGAAGCCATAAACTTCTCCCTGGACTGCTAATCTGAGAATTGTCTATTTGAACAGGGTTTCTTCTCAGAGGATCATCCATTGCAGCATGTTCACGGAGACGCCAGTGCTCTCACGCCAAAGGCAGGCAGCCTGGAGTCCAGAGCCTTCCAAGGTAAAGCCTGTGCATGGGAGTGGAAACCTCAGGCAGAGGCTCCTGGCACCCGCACAGCAAAATGCTGGAAAGAGTGTGGGCAATCGCGGGATCCCTTGGTCCAATGGGGCAGCCTGGGCACCGGTCTTCCTGGTTCCTTAGAGGCGTCCAACTCTCCTGGTGGGGCCGGTGTCTCCTGCTGGGTCTGAAGGCTTTGGGCCAGGGCAGGCAGGCAGGCAGCTCTGGGCCTCTTCTCAAAGTGCTGTGCGATCCGGATCCGTGGATGGGGCAGTCAGAGCTGAGAAACCCACAGGGTGGTAAAAGTGCTTCACGGTTGAAGTCCTGCTGATCCCCAGACAGGAAGCCCAGCCTGGGATACAAAGGCAGAGGCCAGGGCCCAGCATCTGCTTCCTCAACGGCTGGCAGTGCCTGGGGCCCTGGAGCATATTCTCCACAATCCCAGGCCTCCCTCACACAGCACGGAAAATGCTTCTCCATAGCTGCAGACTCTCACAGAGGGAAAAGGCTTCAGAGACCGCTTGCAAGATAATTCCTACTCTCCTGGGCTCCTCTTGACCTGAAACACAGGGTGTGGAACTTGTGGAGACAGGATGTCATGGGTACATTTCTGCTGAAGGGCAAATTCAATCATCTTGGATGTCCCTGTTGGATTGAATCCATGTTGTTGATAGATAGGTTTCAAACCACTTTCTAAATTCCCGGGATCCCCACCACTGGTGGCCATGACCCACACCTGACTACCCTGGTCTCCAAGGAGGGAAAGTGAGAGAAGAGGGAGTAATAGAGAGGGAGAGATGGAGAGAGACTGTGAGTTCGCCTTGGAGGAGGCTGAGGCTGGAGGATTGCAAGTTCAAAGCCAGCCTCAGCAATTGAGCTAGCTAAAAAAAAATGCTGAGGATGTGGCCCCGTGGTGAAGCAGTTTGGGCTCAATCCCTCTGCATTAGGGTTCTCGAGAGGAACAGAATCAACAGGAAGTTTGGTGATGAAAAGGAGACTCACTGGGTTGGCTTACGCACCAGAAGCTGGATAGTCCAAAATGGCAGTCTGTAGGCTGGAGAGCTGGAAGAACAAGCAGATAAATCCCCAGAACAAGAGAGATCAGGGCGCTCCCCTGGTAGTAGGCCAAAGGCTTCTGGAGAATCGCTGGCACAGCCTGCTTTGGGAGAGAGAAGAAGCAAGAGTCCGACATTCAATCACAGCAGCGATCAGGAACTGTTCAAGAGGAATCCGCTTGCATCTGCTGCTGCTTTGCTTGGTCTTCCCACTTTTATTCTATCCAAGCCATCATCTTATTGGATGGTGCTGCCCATGCTTAGGAGGGTCTTTGTTTCCATTGGCTATCCCACATGCCAATCCTGTCCAGGCACACCCTCACTGACACACCCCATGAGCCCCTTGATCCTCTGCATCTCTTAATCTCATCAAGTTGGCCATTGGAAAGCGCCATTACACCCTGGTGGAGTGAATAAATAATTCAATAAATAAATGAACAAACAAACAAATAAACAAACAAACAAACAAATAAACAAACAAATAAATAGACAAACAAATACATGAATACATAAATAAATAAATAAAGTGATGAATTCATTACTACCCCAGGCTTCTGGAAACTCCCTGGACAATCCCTGGCACAGTCCACTTTGCAGGAGTGAAGAAGCAAGAGTCAGATATCCTCAAGTGATGGCAGCAGCCATCAAGAAGAGAAGCACTGGCATCTGCTGCTGCTTCCTTGTTCTTTCAACATTGATTCCAAGCAAGCCACCATCCTATTGGATGATGCTGCCCAACTTTAGGGAGGGTCTGCCACTTCAGTTGCTATCCCACATGCCATGATTACTAGACACCGCCAGAAGGGTCTTAGTCATTGGCATGTCCCAATCCCATCAAGTTGAATGAATGCTAACAGTAAAGAGGGCTACCAACACTGAATCAACAAGAACACCTGAACAAATCTACCACTTGATTGCCATTAAATCAGGAAGCAAACACAAGGTGAGGCTGGGGATACACGTGAGTGGTAGAGAGCATTTGTCTGAGGCCCCACCTGGGTTAACTGTCCATCACGGGGCGGGGGCGGGGTGCGGGGGTGGGGGTGGGAGGAAACACTAATAAGTAAAAGTTCGGGGCATAGCAGTTTCATCAGTGAATTCTATGGAATATTAGAAGGAGCGTGGCTGTCTACTCTCAATCTTCTTTCAAAATGCTGAAGAGGAACGGGGAAAAAAACGGCAGACCTCTACTCCTGATTCTATTAGTGACAGTTTGCAAGTTGGATTATAGAGGACTGCCGGGGTGTGAATTCAAGGATATTTCAATTGCACCAAAATTTCATATTTCACCAAAATTTTCAATAACGTACTTTGCAATTGATGCCGTTAAAGCTGTGTGGGAAAATAAAGTATTAAATTTGGGACTGTCCTTCACATCTGGTTCTTCCTGGTTGTGTTTGTAGTGTTCAACTCTTAAAAAAAAAAAAAATGAATACAATTGTTTCGAAAACCCAAAGCTGAAAATTTGAAGGCCTTCCTTGAAGGCATATGCGCATATCTACAACTGATCTGGGTCATCAGTTTCTCGGGGAACATACTTTGCTTAGCGTGTTTTGCCTTTCCTGCAAACATGCCTTTTGAATCTGAGACAGTAACACACCTGCCTGTGGTGAGTCAGAGGTGTAAAAGTAAGACTTTTGCAGTTCACTATAGGGAATGGAGGGAAGGGGTCCAAAAGTTGAGACAACTCTGGGATGAAGTCCTGTGAATGTTTGGCCCCAGAACAATGACAGAAGTGAAATGAGCTGAAGAATTCTTGTCATGAACATTTACCATGCATTGATACTGGGCAGGATTAACAGGCAAGGGGGAGAACCCTGTGTGGACCCCAGCATCCATCCCTTTTCCCGCCAAGGAAAGACACCTGCACAGGGCCCATGCTGGCATCCAGCCAACCCACCTTTCATTTCCCCATCTCCAAATCAAGCACACTCGTGGAAAAGGATGGTTTCCGTGATTTTATTATACAAGGACAGAAAATTTCACGAAAATCCAAGAAGCCATAAACTTCTCCCTGGACTGCTAATCTGAGAATTGTCTATTTGAACAGGGTTTCTTCTCAGAGGATCATCCATTGCAGCATGTTCACGGAGACGCCAGTGCTCTCACGCCAAAGGCAGGCAGCCTGGAGTCCAGAGCCTTCCAAGGTAAAGCCTGTGCATGGGAGTGGAAACCTCAGGCAGAGGCTCCTGGCACCCGCACAGCAAAATGCTGGAAAGAGTGTGGGCAATCGCGGGATCCCTTGGTCCAATGGGGCAGCCTGGGCACCGGTCTTCCTGGTTCCTTAGAGGCGTCCAACTCTCCTGGTGGGGCCGGTGTCTCCTGCTGGGTCTGAGGCTTTGGGCCAGGGCAGGCAGGCAGGCAGCTCTGGGCCTCTTCTCAAATTGCTGTGCGATCCGGATCCGTGGATGGGGCAGTCAGAGCTGAGAAACCCACAGGGTGGTAAAAGTGCTTCACGGTTGAAGTCCTGCTGATCCCCAGACAGGAAGCCCAGCCTGGGATACAAAGGCAGAGGCCAGGGCCCAGCATCTGCTTCCTCAACGGCTGGCAGTGCCTGGGGCCCTGGAGCATATTCTCCACAATCCCAGGCCTCCCTCACACAGCAGGGAAAATGCTTCTCCATAGCTGCAGACTCTCACAGGGGGAAAAGGCTTCAGAGACCGCTTGCAAGATAATTCCTACTCTCCTGGACTCCTCTTGACCTGAAACACAGGGTGTGGAACTTGTGGAGACAGGATGTCATGGGTACATTTCTGCTGAAGGGCAAATTCAATCATCTTGGATGTCCCTGTTGGATTGAATCCATGTTGTTGATAGATAGGTTTCAAACCACTTTCTAAATTCCCGGGATCCCCACCACTGGTGGCCATGACCCACACCTGACTACCCTGGTCTCCAAGGAGGGAAAGTGAGAGAAGAGGGAGTAATAGAGAGGGAGAGATGGAGAGAGACTGTGAGTTCGCCTTGGAGGAGGCTGAGGCTGGAGGATTGCAAGTTCAAAGCCAGCCTCAGAAATTGTGCTAGCTAAAAAAAAATGCTGAGGATGTGGCCCCGTGGTGAAGCAGTTTGGGCTCAATCCCTCTGCATTAGGGTTCTCGAGAGGAACAGAATCAACAGGAAGTTTGGTGATGAAAAGGAGACTCACTGGGTTGGCTTACGCACCAGAAGCTGGATAGTCCAAAATGGCAGTCTGTAGGCTGGAGAGCTGGAAGAACAAGCAGATAAATCCCCAGAACAAGAGAGATCAGGGTGCTCCCCTCGTAGTAGGCCAAAGGCTTCTGGAGAATCGCTGGCACAGCCTGCTTTGGGAGAGAGAAGAAGCAAGAGTCCGACATTCAATCACAGCAGCGATCAGGAACTGTTCAAGAGGAATCCGCTTGCATCTGCTGCTGCTTTGCTTGGTCTTCCAACTTTTATTCTATCCAAGCCATCATCTTATTGGATGGTGCTGCCCATGCTTAGGGAGGGTCTTTGTTTCCATTGGCTATCCCACATGCCAATCCTGTCCAGGCACACGCTCACTGACACACCCATGAGCCCCTTGATCCTCTGCATCTCTTAATCTCATCAAGTTGGCCATTGGAAAGCGCCATTACACCCTGGTGGAGTGAATAAATAATTCAATAAATAAATGAACAAACAAACAAATAAACAAACAAACAAACAAATAAACAAACAAATAAATAGACAAACAAATACATGAATACATAAATAAATAAATAAAGTGATGAATTCATTACTACCCCAGGCTTCTGGAAACTCCCTGGACAATCCCTGGCACAGTCCACTTTGCAGGAGTGAAGAAGCAAGAGTCAGATATCCTCAAGTGATGGCAGCAGCCATCAAGAAGAGAAGCACTGGCATCTGCTGCTGCTTCCTTGTTCTTTCAACATTGATTCCAAGCAAGCCACCATCCTATTGGATGATGCTGCCCAACTTTAGGGAGGGTCTGCACTTCAGTTGCTATCCCACATGCCCATGATTACTAGACACCGCCAGAAGGGTCTTAGTCATTGGCATGTCCCAATCCCATCAAGTTGAATGAATGCTAACAGTAAAGAGGGCTACCAACACTGAATCAACAAGAACACCTGAACAAATCTACCACTTGATTGCCATTAAATCAGGAAGCAAACACAAGGTGAGGCTGGGGATACACGTGAGTGGTAGAGAGCATTTGTCTGAGGCCCCACCTGGGTTAACTGTCCATCACGGGGCGGGGGCGGGGTGCGGGGGTGGGGGTGGGAGGAAACACTAATAAGTAAAAGTTCGGGGCATAGCAGTTTCATCAGTGAATTCTATGGAATATTAGAAGGAGCGTGGCTGTCTACTCTCAATCTTCTTTCAAAATGCTGAAGAGGAACGGGGAAAAAAACGGCAGACCTCTACTCCTGATTCTATTAGTGACAGTTTGCAAGTTGGATTATAGAGGACTGCCGGGGTGTGAATTCAAGGGATATTTCAATTGCACCAAAATTTCATATTTCACCAAAATTTCAATAACGTACTTTGCAATTGATGCCGTTAAAGCTGTGTGGGAAATAAAGTATTAAATTTGGGACTGTCCTTCACATCTGGTTCTTCCTGGTTGTGTTTGTAGTGTTCAACTCTTAAAAAAAAAATGAATACAATTGTTTCGAAAACCCAAAGCTGAAAATTGAAGGCCTTCCTTGAAGGCATATGCGCATATCTACAACTGATCTGGGTCATCAGTTTCTCGGGGAACATACTTTGCTTAGCGTGCTTTGCCTTTCCTGCAAACATGCCTTTTGAATCTGAGACAGTAACACACCTGCCTGTGGTGAGTCAGAGGTGTAAAAGTAAGACTTTTGCAGTTCACTATAGGGAATGGAGGGAAGGGGTCCAAAAGTTGAGACAACTCTGGGACGAAGTCCTGTGAATGTTTGGCCCCAGAACAATGACAGAAGTGAAATGAGCTGAAGAATTCTTGTCATGAACATTTACCATGCATTGATACTGGGCAGGATTAACAGGCAAGGGGGAGAACCCTGTGTGGACCCCAGCATCCATCCCTTTTCCCGCCAAGGAAAGACACCTGCACAGGGCCCATGCTGGCATCCAGCCAACCCACCTTTCATTTCCCCATCTCCAAATCAAGCACACTCGTGGAAAAGGATGGTTTCCGTGATTTTATTATACAAGGGACAGAAAATTTCACGAAAATCCAAGAAGCCATAAACTTCTCCCTGGACTGCTAATCTGAGAATTGTCTATTTGAACAGGGTTTCTTCTCAGAGGATCATCCATTGCAGCATGTTCACGGAGACGCCAGTGCTCTCACGCCAAAGGCAGGCAGCCTGGAGTCCAGAGCCTTCCAAGGTAAAGCCTGTGCATGGGAGTGGAAACCTCAGGCAGAGGCTCCTGGCACCCGCACAGCAAAATGCTGGAAAGAGTGTGGGCAATCGCGGGATCCCTTGGTCCAATGGGGCAGCCTGGGCACCGGTCTTCCTGGTTCCTTAGAGGCGTCCAACTCTCCTGGTGGGGCCGGTGTCTCCTGCTGGGTCTGAGGCTTTGGGCCAGGGCAGGCAGGCAGGCAGCTCTGGGCCTCTTCTCAAAGTGCTGTGCGATCCGGATCCGTGGATGGGGCAGTCAGAGCTGAGAAACCCACAGGGTGGTAAAAGTGCTTCACGGTTGAAGTCCTGCTGATCCCCAGACAGGAAGCCCAGCCTGGGATACAAAGGCAGAGGCCAGGGCCCAGCATCTGCTTCCTCAACGGCTGGCAGTGCCTGGGGCCCTGGAGCATATTCTCCACAATCCCAGGCCTCCCTCACACAGCACGGAAAATGCTTCTCCATAGCTGCAGACTCTCACAGAGGGAAAAGGCTTCAGAGACCGCTTGCAAGATAATTCCTACTCTCCTGGGCTCCTCTTGACCTGAAACACAGGGTGTGGAACTTGTGGAGACAGGATGTCATGGGTACATTTCTGCTGAAGGGCAAATTCAATCATCTTGGATGTCCCTGTTGGATTGAATCCATGTTGTTGATAGATAGGTTTCAAACCACTTTCTAAATTCCCGGGATCCCCACCACTGGTGGCCATGACCCACACCTGACTACCCTGGTCTCCAAGGAGGGAAAGTGAGAGAAGAGGGAGTAATAGAGAGGGAGAGATGGAGAGAGACTGTGAGTTCGCCTTGGAGGAGGCTGAGGCTGGAGGATTGCAAGTTCAAAGCCAGCCTCAGCAATTGAGCTAGCTAAAAAAAAATGCTGAGGATGTGGCCCCGTGGTGAAGCAGTTTGGGCTCAATCCCTCTGCATTAGGGTTCTCGAGAGGAACAGAATCAACAGGAAGTTTGGTGATGAAAAGGAGACTCACTGGGTTGGCTTACGCACCAGAAGCTGGATAGTCCAAAATGGCAGTCTGTAGGCTGGAGAGCTGGAAGAACAAGCAGATAAATCCCCAGAACAAGAGAGATCAGGGCGCTCCCCTGGTAGTAGGCCAAAGGCTTCTGGAGAATCGCTGGCACAGCCTGCTTTGGGAGAGAGAAGAAGCAAGAGTCCGACATTCAATCACAGCAGCGATCAGGAACTGTTCAAGAGGAATCCGCTTGCATCTGCTGCTGCTTTGCTTGGTCTTCCCACTTTTATTCTATCCAAGCCATCATCTTACTGGATGGTGCTGCCCATGCTTAGGGAGGGTCTTTGTTTCCATTGGCTATCCCACATGCCAATCCTGTCCAGGCACACCCTCACTGACACACCCATGAGCCCCTTGATCCTCTGCATCTCTTAATCTCATCAAGTTGGCCATTGGAAAGCTCCATTACACCCTGGTGGAGTGAATAAATAATTCAATAAATAAATGAACAAACAAACAAATAAACAAACAAACAAACAAATAAACAAACAAATAAATAGACAAACAAATACATGAATACATAAATAAATAAATAAAGTGATGAATTCATTACTACCCCAGGCTTCTGGAAACTCCCTGGACAATCCCTGGCACAGTCCACTTTGCAGGAGTGAAGAAGCAAGAGTCAGATATCCTCAAGTGATGGCAGCAGCCATCAAGAAGAGAAGCACTGGCATCTGCTGCTGCTTCCTTGTTCTTTCAACATTGATTCCAAGCAAGCCACCATCCTATTGGATGATGCTGCCCAACTTTAGGGAGGGTCTGCACTTCAGTTGCTATCCCACATGCCCATGATTACTAGACACCGCCAGAAGGGTCTTAGTCATTGGCATGTCCCAATCCCATCAAGTTGAATGAATGCTAACAGTAAAGAGGGCTACCAACACTGAATCAACAAGAACACCTGAACAAATCTACCACTTGATTGCCATTAAATCAGGAAGCAAACACAAGGTGAGGCTGGGGATACACGTGAGTGGTAGAGAGCATTTGTCTGAGGCCCCACCTGGGTTAACTGTCCATCACGGGGCGGGGGCGGGGTGCGGGGGTGGGGGTGGGAGGAAACACTAATAAGTAAAAGTTCGGGGCATAGCAGTTTCATCAGTGAATTCTATGGAATATTAGAAGGAGCGTGGCTGTCTACTCTCAATCTTCTTTCAAAATGCTGAAGAGGAACGGGGAAAAAAACGGCAGACCTCTACTCCTGATTCTATTAGTGACAGTTTGCAAGTTGGATTATAGAGGACTGCCGGGGTGTGAATTCAAGGGATATTTCAATTGCACCAAAATTTCATATTTCACCAAAATTTCAATAACGTACTTTGCAATTGATGCCGTTAAAGCTGTGTGGGAAATAAAGTATTAAATTTGGGACTGTCCTTCACATCTGGTTCTTCCTGGTTGTGTTTGTAGTGTTCAACTCTTAAAAAAAAAATGAATACAATTGTTTCGAAAACCCAAAGCTGAAAATTGAAGGCCTTCCTTGAAGGCATATGCGCATATCTACAACTGATCTGGGTCATCAGTTTCTCGGGGAACATACTTTGCTTAGCGTGCTTTGCCTTTCCTGCAAACATGCCTTTTGAATCTGAGACAGTAACACACCTGCCTGTGGTGAGTCAGAGGTGTAAAAGTAAGACTTTTGCAGTTCACTATAGGGAATGGAGGGAAGGGGTCCAAAAGTTGAGACAACTCTGGGACGAAGTCCTGTGAATGTTTGGCCCCAGAACAATGACAGAAGTGAAATGAGCTGAAGAATTCTTGTCATGAACATTTACCATGCATTGATACTGGGCAGGATTAACAGGCAAGGGGGAGAACCCTGTGTGGACCCCAGCATCCATCCCTTTTCCCGCCAAGGAAAGACACCTGCACAGGGCCCATGCTGGCATCCAGCCAACCCACCTTTCATTTCCCCATCTCCAAATCAAGCACACTCGTGGAAAAGGATGGTTTCCGTGATTTTATTATACAAGGGACAGAAAATTTCACGAAAATCCAAGAAGCCATAAACTTCTCCCTGGACTGCTAATCTGAGAATTGTCTATTTGAACAGGGTTTCTTCTCAGAGGATCATCCATTGCAGCATGTTCACGGAGACGCCAGTGCTCTCACGCCAAAGGCAGGCAGCCTGGAGTCCAGAGCCTTCCAAGGTAAAGCCTGTGCATGGGAGTGGAAACCTCAGGCAGAGGCTCCTGGCACCCGCACAGCAAAATGCTGGAAAGAGTGTGGGCAATCGCGGGATCCCTTGGTCCAATGGGGCAGCCTGGGCACCGGTCTTCCTGGTTCCTTAGAGGCGTCCAACTCTCCTGGTGGGGCCGGTGTCTCCTGCTGGGTCTGAGGCTTTGGGCCAGGGCAGGCAGGCAGGCAGCTCTGGGCCTCTTCTCAAAGTGCTGTGCGATCCGGATCCGTGGATGGGGCAGTCAGAGCTGAGAAACCCACAGGGTGGTAAAAGTGCTTCACGGTTGAAGTCCTGCTGATCCCCAGACAGGAAGCCCAGCCTGGGATACAAAGGCAGAGGCCAGGGCCCAGCATCTGCTTCCTCAACGGCTGGCAGTGCCTGGGGCCCTGGAGCATATTCTCCACAATCCCAGGCCTCCCTCACACAGCACGGAAAATGCTTCTCCATAGCTGCAGACTCTCACAGAGGGAAAAGGCTTCAGAGACCGCTTGCAAGATAATTCCTACTCTCCTGGGCTCCTCTTGACCTGAAACACAGGGTGTGGAACTTGTGGAGACAGGATGTCATGGGTACATTTCTGCTGAAGGGCAAATTCAATCATCTTGGATGTCCCTGTTGGATTGAATCCATGTTGTTGATAGATAGGTTTCAAACCACTTTCTAAATTCCCGGGATCCCCACCACTGGTGGCCATGACCCACACCTGACTACCCTGGTCTCCAAGGAGGGAAAGTGAGAGAAGAGGGAGTAATAGAGAGGGAGAGATGGAGAGAGACTGTGAGTTCGCCTTGGAGGAGGCTGAGGCTGGAGGATTGCAAGTTCAAAGCCAGCCTCAGCAATTGAGCTAGCTAAAAAAAAATGCTGAGGATGTGGCCCCGTGGTGAAGCAGTTTGGGCTCAATCCCTCTGCATTAGGGTTCTCGAGAGGAACAGAATCAACAGGAAGTTTGGTGATGAAAAGGAGACTCACTGGGTTGGCTTACGCACCAGAAGCTGGATAGTCCAAAATGGCAGTCTGTAGGCTGGAGAGCTGGAAGAACAAGCAGATAAATCCCCAGAACAAGAGAGATCAGGGCGCTCCCCTGGTAGTAGGCCAAAGGCTTCTGGAGAATCGCTGGCACAGCCTGCTTTGGGAGAGAGAAGAAGCAAGAGTCCGACATTCAATCACAGCAGCGATCAGGAACTGTTCAAGAGGAATCCGCTTGCATCTGCTGCTGCTTTGCTTGGTCTTCCCACTTTTATTCTATCCAAGCCATCATCTTATTGGATGGTGCTGCCCATGCTTAGGGAGGGTCTTTGTTTCCATTGGCTATCCCACATGCCAATCCTGTCCAGGCACACCCTCACTGACACACCCATGAGCCCCTTGATCCTCTGCATCTCTTAATCTCATCAAGTTGGCCATTGGAAAGCTCCATTACACCCTGGTGGAGTGAATAAATAATTCAATAAATAAATGAACAAACAAACAAATAAACAAACAAACAAACAAATAAACAAACAAATAAATAGACAAACAAATACATGAATACATAAATAAATAAATAAAGTGATGAATTCATTACTACCCCAGGCTTCTGGAAACTCCCTGGACAATCCCTGGCACAGTCCACTTTGCAGGAGTGAAGAAGCAAGAGTCAGATATCCTCAAGTGATGGCAGCAGCCATCAAGAAGAGAAGCACTGGCATCTGCTGCTGCTTCCTTGTTCTTTCAACATTGATTCCAAGCAAGCCACCATCCTATTGGATGATGCTGCCCAACTTTAGGGAGGGTCTGCACTTCAGTTGCTATCCCACATGCCCATGATTACTAGACACCGCCAGAAGGGTCTTAGTCATTGGCATGTCCCAATCCCATCAAGTTGAATGAATGCTAACAGTAAAGAGGGCTACCAACACTGAATCAACAAGAACACCTGAACAAATCTACCACTTGATTGCCATTAAATCAGGAAGCAAACACAAGGTGAGGCTGGGGATACACGTGAGTGGTAGAGAGCATTTGTCTGAGGCCCCACCTGGGTTAACTGTCCATCACGGGGCGGGGGCGGGGTGCGGGGGTGGGGTGGGAGGAAACACTAATAAGTAAAAGTTCGGGGCATAGCAGTTTCATCAGTGAATTCTATGGAATATTAGAAGGAGCGTGGCTGTCTACTCTCAATCTTCTTTCAAAATGCTGAAGAGGAACGGGAAAAAACCGGCAGACCTCTACTCCCTGATTCTATTAGTGACAGTTTGCAAGTTGGATTATAGAGGACTGCCGGGGTGTGAATTCAAGGGATATTTCAATTGCACCAAAATTTCATATTTCACCAAAATTTCAATAACGTACTTTGCAATTGATGCCGTTAAAGCTGTGTGGGAAATAAAGTATTAAATTTGGGACTGTCCTTCACATCTGGTTCTTCCTGGTTGTGTTTGTAGTGTTCAACTCTTAAAAAAAAAATGAATACAATTGTTTCGAAAACCCAAAGCTGAAAATTGAAGGCCTTCCTTGAAGGCATATGCGCATATCTACAACTGATCTGGGTCATCAGTTTCTCGGGGAACATACTTTGCTTAGCGTGCTTTGCCTTTCCTGCAAACATGCCTTTTGAATCTGAGACAGTAACACACCTGCCTGTGGTGAGTCAGAGGTGTAAAAGTAAGACTTTTGCAGTTCACTATAGGGAATGGAGGGAAGGGGTCCAAAAGTTGAGACAACTCTGGGACGAAGTCCTGTGAATGTTTGGCCCCAGAACAATGACAGAAGTGAAATGAGCTGAAGAATTCTTGTCATGAACATTTACCATGCATTGATACTGGGCAGGATTAACAGGCAAGGGGGAGAACCCTGTGTGGACCCCAGCATCCATCCCTTTTCCCGCCAAGGAAAGACACCTGCACAGGGCCCATGCTGGCATCCAGCCAACCCACCTTTCATTTCCCCATCTCCAAATCAAGCACACTCGTGGAAAAGGATGGTTTCCGTGATTTTATTATACAAGGGACAGAAAATTTCACGAAAATCCAAGAAGCCATAAACTTCTCCCTGGACTGCTAATCTGAGAATTGTCTATTTGAACAGGGTTTCTTTCTCAGAGGATCATCCATTGCAGCATGTTCACGGAGACGCCAGTGCTCTCACGCCAAAGGCAGGCAGCCTGGAGTCCAGAGCCTTCCAAGGTAAAGCCTGTGCATGGGAGTGGAAACCTCAGGCAGAGGCTCCTGGCACCCGCACAGCAAAATGCTGGAAAGAGTGTGGGCAATCGCGGGATCCCTTGGTCCAATGGGGCAGCCTGGGCACCGGTCTTCCTGGTTCCTTAGAGGCGTCCAACTCTCCTGGTGGGGCCGGTGTCTCCTGCTGGGTCTGAGGCTTTGGGCCAGGGCAGGCAGGCAGGCAGCTCTGGGCCTCTTCTCAAAGTGCTGTGCGATCCGGATCCGTGGATGGGGCAGTCAGAGCTGAGAAACCCACAGGGTGGTAAAAGTGCTTCACGGTTTGAAGTCCTGCTGATCCCCAGACAGGAAGCCCAGCCTGGGATACAAAGGCAGAGGCCAGGGCCCAGCATCTGCTTCCTCAACGGCTGGCAGTGCCTGGGGCCCTGGAGCATATTCTCCACAATCCCAGGCCTCCCTCACACAGCACGGAAAATGCTTCTCCATAGCTGCAGACTCTCACAGAGGGAAAAGGCTTCAGAGACCGCTTGCAAGATAATTCCTACTCTCCTGGGCTCCTCTTGACCTGAAACACAGGGTGTGGAACTTGTGGAGACAGGATGTCATGGGTACATTTCTGCTGAAGGGCAAATTCAATCATCTTGGATGTCCCTGTTGATTGAATCCATGTTGTTGATAGATAGGTTTCAAACCACTTTCTAAATTCCCGGGATCCCCACCACTGGTGGCCATGACCCACACCTGACTACCCTGGTCTCCAAGGAGGGAAAGTGAGAGAAGAGGGAGTAATAGAGAGGGAGAGATGGAGAGAGACTGTGAGTTCGCCTTGGAGGAGGCTGAGGCTGGAGGATTGCAAGTTCAAAGCCAGCCTCAGCAATTGAGCTAGCTAAAAAAAAATGCTGAGGATGTGGCCCCGTGGTGAAGCAGTTTGGGCTCAATCCCTCTGCATTAGGGTTCTCGAGAGGAACAGAATCAACAGGAAGTTTGGTGATGAAAAGGAGACTCACTGGGTTGGCTTACGCACCAGAAGCTGGATAGTCCAAAATGGCAGTCTGTAGGCTGGAGAGCTGGAAGAACAAGCAGATAAATCCCCAGAACAAGAGAGATCAGGGCGCTCCCCTGGTAGTAGGCCAAAGGCTTCTGGAGAATCGCTGGGACAGCCTGCTTTGGGAGAGAGAAGAAGCAAGAGTCCGACATTCAATCACAGCAGCGATCAGGAACTGTTCAAGAGGAATCCGCTTGCATCTGCTGCTGCTTTGCTTGGTCTTCCCACTTTTATTCTATCCAAGCCATCATCTTACTGGATGGTGCTGCCCATGCTTAGGGAGGGTCTTTGTTTCCATTGGCTATCCCACATGCCAATCCTGTCCAGGCACACCCTCACTGACACACCCATGAGCCCCTTGATCCTCTGCATCTCTTAATCTCATCAAGTTGGCCATTGGAAAGCTCCATTACACCCTGGTGGAGTGAATAAATAATTCAATAAATAAATGAACAAACAAACAAATAAACAAACAAACAAACAAATAAACAAACAAATAAATAGACAAACAAATACATGAATACATAAATAAATAAATAAAGTGATGAATTCATTACTACCCCAGGCTTCTGGAAACTCCCTGGACAATCCCTGGCACAGTCCACTTTGCAGGAGTGAAGAAGCAAGAGTCAGATATCCTCAAGTGATGGCAGCAGCCATCAAGAAGAGAAGCACTGGCATCTGCTGCTGCTTCCTTGTTCTTTCAACATTGATTCCAAGCAAGCCACCATCCTATTGGATGATGCTGCCCAACTTTAGGGAGGGTCTGCACTTCAGTTGCTATCCCACATGCCCATGATTACTAGACACCGCCAGAAGGGTCTTAGTCATTGGCATGTCCCAATCCCATCAAGTTGAATGAATGCTAACAGTAAAGAGGGCTACCAACACTGAATCAACAAGAACACCTGAACAAATCTACCACTTGATTGCCATTAAATCAGGAAGCAAACACAAGGTGAGGCTGGGGATACACGTGAGTGGTAGAGAGCATTTGTCTGAGGCCCCACCTGGGTTAACTGTCCATCACGGGGCGGGGGCGGGGTGCGGGGGTGGGGGTGGGAGGAAACACTAATAAGTAAAAGTTCGGGGCATAGCAGTTTCATCAGTGAATTCTATGGAATATTAGAAGGAGCGTGGCTGTCTACTCTCAATCTTCTTTCAAAATGCTGAAGAGGAACGGGGAAAAAAACGGCAGACCTCTACTCCTGATTCTATTAGTGACAGTTTGCAAGTTGGATTATAGAGGACTGCCGGGGTGTGAATTCAAGGGATATTTCAATTGCACCAAAATTTCATATTTCACCAAAATTTCAATAACGTACTTTGCAATTGATGCCGTTAAAGCTGTGTGGGAAATAAAGTATTAAATTTGGGACTGTCCTTCACATCTGGTTCTTCCTGGTTGTGTTTGTAGTGTTCAACTCTTAAAAAAAAAATGAATACAATTGTTTCGAAAACCCAAAGCTGAAAATTGAAGGCCTTCCTTGAAGGCATATGCGCATATCTACAACTGATCTGGGTCATCAGTTTCTCGGGGAACATACTTTGCTTAGCGTGCTTTGCCTTTCCTGCAAACATGCCTTTTGAATCTGAGACAGTAACACACCTGCCTGTGGTGAGTCAGAGGTGTAAAAGTAAGACTTTTGCAGTTCACTATAGGGAATGGAGGGAAGGGGTCCAAAAGTTGAGACAACTCTGGGACGAAGTCCTGTGAATGTTTGGCCCCAGAACAATGACAGAAGTGAAATGAGCTGAAGAATTCTTGTCATGAACATTTACCATGCATTGATACTGGGCAGGATTAACAGGCAAGGGGGAGAACCCTGTGTGGACCCCAGCATCCATCCCTTTTCCCGCCAAGGAAAGACACCTGCACAGGGCCCATGCTGGCATCCAGCCAACCCACCTTTCATTTCCCCATCTCCAAATCAAGCACACTCGTGGAAAAGGATGGTTTCCGTGATTTTATTATACAAGGGACAGAAAATTTCACGAAAATCCAAGAAGCCATAAACTTCTCCCTGGACTGCTAATCTGAGAATTGTCTATTTGAACAGGGTTTCTTCTCAGAGGATCATCCATTGCAGCATGTTCACGGAGACGCCAGTGCTCTCACGCCAAAGGCAGGCAGCCTGGAGTCCAGAGCCTTCCAAGGTAAAGCCTGTGCATGGGAGTGGAAACCTCAGGCAGAGGCTCCTGGCACCCGCACAGCAAAATGCTGGAAAGAGTGTGGGCAATCGCGGGATCCCTTGGTCCAATGGGGCAGCCTGGGCACCGGTCTTCCTGGTTCCTTAGAGGCGTCCAACTCTCCTGGTGGGGCCGGTGTCTCCTGCTGGGTCTGAGGCTTTGGGCCAGGGCAGGCAGGCAGGCAGCTCTGGGCCTCTTCTCAAAGTGCTGTGCGATCCGGATCCGTGGATGGGGCAGTCAGAGCTGAGAAACCCACAGGGTGGTAAAAGTGCTTCACGGTTGAAGTCCTGCTGATCCCCAGACAGGAAGCCCAGCCTGGGATACAAAGGCAGAGGCCAGGGCCCAGCATCTGCTTCCTCAACGGCTGGCAGTGCCTGGGGCCCTGGAGCATATTCTCCACAATCCCAGGCCTCCCTCACACAGCACGGAAAATGCTTCTCCATAGCTGCAGACTCTCACAGAGGGAAAAGGCTTCAGAGACCGCTTGCAAGATAATTCCTACTCTCCTGGGCTCCTCTTGACCTGAAACACAGGGTGTGGAACTTGTGGAGACAGGATGTCATGGGTACATTTCTGCTGAAGGGCAAATTCAATCATCTTGGATGTCCCTGTTGGATTGAATCCATGTTGTTGATAGATAGGTTTCAAACCACTTTCTAAATTCCCGGGATCCCCACCACTGGTGGCCATGACCCACACCTGACTACCCTGGTCTCCAAGGAGGGAAAGTGAGAGAAGAGGGAGTAATAGAGAGGGAGAGATGGAGAGAGACTGTGAGTTCGCCTTGGAGGAGGCTGAGGCTGGAGGATTGCAAGTTCAAAGCCAGCCTCAGCAATTGAGCTAGCTAAAAAAAAATGCTGAGGATGTGGCCCCGTGGTGAAGCAGTTTGGGCTCAATCCCTCTGCATTAGGGTTCTCGAGAGGAACAGAATCAACAGGAAGTTTGGTGATGAAAAGGAGACTCACTGGGTTGGCTTACGCACCAGAAGCTGGATAGTCCAAAATGGCAGTCTGTAGGCTGGAGAGCTGGAAGAACAAGCAGATAAATCCCCAGAACAAGAGAGATCAGGGCGCTCCCCTGGTAGTAGGCCAAAGGCTTCTGGAGAATCGCTGGCACAGCCTGCTTTGGGAGAGAGAAGAAGCAAGAGTCCGACATTCAATCACAGCAGCGATCAGGAACTGTTCAAGAGGAATCCGCTTGCATCTGCTGCTGCTTTGCTTGGTCTTCCCACTTTTATTCTATCCAAGCCATCATCTTATTGGATGGTGCTGCCCATGCTTAGGGAGGGTCTTTGTTTCCATTGGCTATCCCACATGCCAATCCTGTCCAGGCACACCCTCACTGACACACCCATGAGCCCCTTGATCCTCTGCATCTCTTAATCTCATCAAGTTGGCCATTGGAAAGCGCCATTACACCCTGGTGGAGTGAATAAATAATTCAATAAATAAATGAACAAACAAACAAATAAACAAACAAACAAACAAATAAACAAACAAATAAATAGACAAACAAATACATGAATACATAAATAAATAAATAAAGTGATGAATTCATTACTACCCCAGGCTTCTGGAAACTCCCTGGACAATCCCTGGCACAGTCCACTTTGCAGGAGTGAAGAAGCAAGAGTCAGATATCCTCAAGTGATGGCAGCAGCCATCAAGAAGAGAAGCACTGGCATCTGCTGCTGCTTCCTTGTTCTTTCAACATTGATTCCAAGCAAGCCACCATCCTATTGGATGATGCTGCCCAACTTTAGGGAGGGTCTGCACTTCAGTTGCTATCCCACATGCCCATGATTACTAGACACCGCCAGAAGGGTCTTAGTCATTGGCATGTCCCAATCCCATCAAGTTGAATGAATGCTAACAGTAAAGAGGGCTACCAACACTGAATCAACAAGAACACCTGAACAAATCTACCACTTGATTGCCATTAAATCAGGAAGCAAACACAAGGTGAGGCTGGGGATACACGTGAGTGGTAGAGAGCATTTGTCTGAGGCCCCACCTGGGTTAACTGTCCATCACGGGGCGGGGGCGGGGTGCGGGGGTGGGGGTGGGAGGAAACACTAATAAGTAAAAGTTCGGGGCATAGCAGTTTCATCAGTGAATTCTATGGAATATTAGAAGGAGCGTGGCTGTCTACTCTCAATCTTCTTTCAAAATGCTGAAGAGGAACGGGGAAAAAAACGGCAGACCTCTACTCCTGATTCTATTAGTGACAGTTTGCAAGTTGGATTATAGAGGACTGCCGGGGTGTGAATTCAAGGGATATTTCAATTGCACCAAAATTTCATATTTCACCAAAATTTCAATAACGTACTTTGCAATTGATGCCGTTAAAGCTGTGTGGGAAATAAAGTATTAAATTTGGGACTGTCCTTCACATCTGGTTCTTCCTGGTTGTGTTTGTAGTGTTCAACTCTTAAAAAAAAAATGAATACAATTGTTTCGAAAACCCAAAGCTGAAAATTGAAGGCCTTCCTTGAAGGCATATGCGCATATCTACAACTGATCTGGGTCATCAGTTTCTCGGGGAACATACTTTGCTTAGCGTGTTTTGCCTTTCCTGCAAACATGCCTTTTGAATCTGAGACAGTAACACACCTGCCTGTGGTGAGTCAGAGGTGTAAAAGTAAGACTTTTGCAGTTCACTATAGGGAATGGAGGGAAGGGGTCCAAAAGTTGAGACAACTCTGGGACGAAGTCCTGTGAATGTTTGGCCCCAGAACAATGACAGAAGTGAAATGAGCTGAAGAATTCTTGTCATGAACATTTACCATGCATTGATACTGGGCAGGATTAACAGGCAAGGGGGAGAACCCTGTGTGGACCCCAGCATCCATCCCTTTTCCCGCCAAGGAAAGACACCTGCACAGGGCCCATGCTGGCATCCAGCCAACCCACCTTTCATTTCCCCATCTCCAAATCAAGCACACTCGTGGAAAAAGATGGTTTCCGTGATTTTATTATACAAGGGACAGAAAATTTCACGAAAATCCAAGAAGCCATAAACTTCTCCCTGGACTGCTAATCTGAGAATTGTCTATTTGAACAGGGTTTCTTCTCAGAGGATCATCCATTGCAGCATGTTCACGGAGACGCCAGTGCTCTCACGCCAAAGGCAGGCAGCCTGGAGTCCAGAGCCTTCCAAGGTAAAGCCTGTGCATGGGAGTGGAAACCTCAGGCAGAGGCTCCTGGCACCCGCACAGCAAAATGCTGGAAAGAGTGTGGGCAATCGCGGGATCCCTTGGTCCAATGGGGCAGCCTGGGCACCGGTCTTCCTGGTTCCTTAGAGGCGTCCAACTCTCCTGGTGGGGCCGGTGTCTCCTGCTGGGTCTGAGGCTTTGGGCCAGGGCAGGCAGGCAGGCAGCTCTGGGCCTCTTCTCAAAGTGCTGTGCGATCCGGATCCGTGGATGGGGCAGTCAGAGCTGAGAAACCCACAGGGTGGTAAAAGTGCTTCACGGTTGAAGTCCTGCTGATCCCCAGACAGGAAGCCCAGCCTGGGATACAAAGGCAGAGGCCAGGGCCCAGCATCTGCTTCCTCAAC
Organism: Urocitellus parryii; assembly: GCF_045843805.1. Lineage (NCBI taxonomy): Eukaryota > Metazoa > Chordata > Mammalia > Rodentia > Sciuridae > Urocitellus > Urocitellus parryii. The sequence goes on from NW_027553004.1 coordinate 28,676, forward strand.
GGCTGGCAGTGCCTGGGGCCCTGGAGCATATTCTCCACAATCCCAGGCCTCCCTCACACAGCAGGGAAAATGCTTCTCCATAGCTGCAGACTCTCACAGGGGGAAAAGGCTTCAGAGACCGCTTGCAAGATAATTCCTACTCTCCTGGACTCCTCTTGACCTGAAACACAGGGTGTGGAACTTGTGGAGACAGGATGTCATGGGTACATTTCTGCTGAAGGGCAAATTCAATCATCTTGGATGTCCCTGTTGGATTGAATCCATGTTGTTGATAGATAGGTTTCAAACCACTTTCTAAATTCCCGGGATCCCCACCACTGGTGGCCATGACCCACACCTGACTACCCTGGTCTCCAAGGAGGGAAAGTGAGAGAAGAGGGAGTAATAGAGAGGGAGAGATGGAGAGAGACTGTGAGTTCGCCTTGGAGGAGGCTGAGGCTGGAGGATTGCAAGTTCAAAGCCAGCCTCAGCAATTGTGCTAGCTAAAAAAAAATGCTGAGGATGTGGCCCCGTGGTGAAGCAGTTTGGGCTCAATCCCTCTGCATTAGGGTTCTCGAGAGGAACAGAATCAACAGGAAGTTTGGTGATGAAAAGGAGACTCACTGGGTTGGCTTACGCACCAGAAGGTGGATAGTCCAAAATGGCAGTCTGTAGGCTGGAGAGCTGGAAGAACAAGCAGATAAATCCCCAGAACAAGAGAGATCAGGGCGCTCCCCTGGTAGTAGGCCAAAGGCTTCTGGAGAATCGCTGGCACAGCCTGCTTTGGGAGAGAGAAGAAGCAAGAGTCCGACATTCAATCACAGCAGCGATCAGGAACTGTTCAAGAGGAATCCGCTTGCATCTGCTGCTGCTTTGCTTGGTCTTCCCACTTTTATTCTATCCAAGCCATCATCTTATTGGATGGTGCTGCCCATGCTTAGGGAGGGTCTTTGTTTCCATTGGCTATCCCACATGCCAATCCTGTCCAGGCACACCCTCACTGACACACCCATGAGCCCCTTGATCCTCTGCATCTCTTAATCTCATCAAGTTGGCCATTGGAAAGCGCCATTACACCCTGGTGGAGTGAATTAATAATTCAATAAATAAATGAACAAACAAACAAATAAACAAACAAACAAACAAATAAACAAACAAATAAATAGACAAACAAATACATGAATACATAAATAAATAAATAAAGTGATGAATTCATTACTACCCCAGGCTTCTGGAAACTCCCTGGACAATCCCTGGCACAGTCCACTTTGCAGGAGTGAAGAAGCAAGAGTCAGATATCCTCAAGTGATGGCAGCAGCCATCAAGAAGAGAAGCACTGGCATCTGCTGCTGCTTCCTTGTTCTTTCAACATTGATTCCAAGCAAGCCACCATCCTATTGGATGATGCTGCCCAACTTTAGGGAGGGTCTGCACTTCAGTTGCTATCCCACATGCCCATGTTTACTAGACACCGCCAGAAGGGTCTTAGTCATTGGCATGTCCCAATCCCATCAAGTTGAATGAATGCTAACAGTAAAGAGGGCTACCAACACTGAATCAACAAGAACACCTGAACAAATCTACCACTTGATTGCCATTAAATCAGGAAGCAAACACAAGGTGAGGCTGGGGATACACGTGAGTGGTAGAGAGCATTTGTCTGAGGCCCCACCTGGGTTAACTGTCCATCACGGGGCGGGGGCGGGGTGCGGGGGTGGGGGTGGGAGGAAACACTAATAAGTAAAAGTTCGGGGCATAGCAGTTTCATCAGTGAATTCTATGGAATATTAGAAGGAGCGTGGCTGTCTACTCTCAATCTTCTTTCAAAATGCTGAAGAGGAACGGGGAAAAAAACGGCAGACCTCTACTCCTGATTCTATTAGTGACAGTTTGCAAGTTGGATTATAGAGGACTGCCGGGGTGTGAATTCAAGGGATATTTCAATTGCACCAAAATTTCATATTTCACCAAAATTTCAATAACGTACTTTGCAATTGATGCCGTTAAAGCTGTGTGGGAAATAAAGTATTAAATTTGGGACTGTCCTTCACATCTGGTTCTTCCTGGTTGTGTTTGTAGTGTTCAACTCTTAAAAAAAAAATGAATACAATTGTTTCGAAAACCCAAAGCTGAAAATTGAAGGCCTTCCTTGAAGGCATATGCGCATATCTACAACTGATCTGGGTCATCAGTTTCTCGGGGAACATACTTTGCTTAGCGTGTTTTGCCTTTCCTGCAAACATGCCTTTTGAATCTGAGACAGTAACACACCTGCCTGTGGTGAGTCAGAGGTGTAAAAGTAAGACTTTTGCAGTTCACTATAGGGAATGGAGGGAAGGGGTCCAAAAGTTGAGACAACTCTGGGACGAAGTCCTGTGAATGTTTGGCCCCAGAACAATGACAGAAGTGAAATGAGCTGAAGAATTCTTGTCATGAACATTTACCATGCATTGATACTGGGCAGGATTAACAGGCAAGGGGGAGAACCCTGTGTGGACCCCAGCATCCATCCCTTTTCCCGCCAAGGAAAGACACCTGCACAGGGCCCATGCTGGCATCCAGCCAACCCACCTTTCATTTCCCCATCTCCAAATCAAGCACACTCGTGGAAAAGGATGGTTTCCGTGATTTTATTATACAAGGGACAGAAAATTTCACGAAAATCCAAGAAGCCATAAACTTCTCCCTGGACTGCTAATCTGAGAATTGTCTATTTGAACAGGGTTTCTTCTCAGAGGATCATCCATTGCAGCATGTTCACGGAGACGCCAGTGCTCTCACGCCAAAGGCAGGCAGCCTGGAGTCCAGAGCCTTCCAAGGTAAAGCCTGTGCATGGGAGTGGAAACCTCAGGCAGAGGCTCCTGGCACCCGCACAGCAAAATGCTGGAAAGAGTGTGGGCAATCGCGGGATCCCTTGGTCCAATGGGGCAGCCTGGGCACCGGTCTTCCTGGTTCCTTAGAGGCGTCCAACTCTCCTGGTGGGGCCGGTGTCTCCTGCTGGGTCTGAGGCTTTGGGCCAGGGCAGGCAGGCAGGCAGCTCTGGGCCTCTTCTCAAAGTGCTGTGCGATCCGGATCCGTGGATGGGGCAGTCAGAGCTGAGAAACCCACAGGGTGGTAAAAGTGCTTCACGGTTGAAGTCCTGCTGATCCCCAGACAGGAAGCCCAGCCTGGGATACAAAGGCAGAGGCCAGGGCCCAGCATCTGCTTCCTCAACGGCTGGCAGTGCCTGGGGCCCTGGAGCATATTCTCCACAATCCCAGGCCTCCCTCACACAGCAGGGAAAATGCTTCTCCATAGCTGCAGACTCTCACAGGGGGAAAAGGCTTCAGAGACCGCTTGCAAGATAATTCCTACTCTCCTGGGCTCCTCTTGACCTGAAACACAGGGTGTGGAACTTGTGGAGACAGGATGTCATGGGTACATTTCTGCTGAAGGGCAAATTCAATCATCTTGGATGTCCCTGTTGGATTGAATCCATGTTGTTGATAGATAGGTTTCAAACCACTTTCTAAATTCCCGGGATCCCCACCACTGGTGGCCATGACCCACACCTGACTACCCTGGTCTCCAAGGAGGGAAAGTGAGAGAAGAGGGAGTAATAGAGAGGGAGAGATGGAGAGAGACTGTGAGTTCGCCTTGGAGGAGGCTGAGGCTGGAGGATTGCAAGTTCAAAGCCAGCCTCAGCAATTGAGCTAGCTAAAAAAAAATGCTGAGGATGTGGCCCCGTGGTGAAGCAGTTTGGGCTCAATCCCTCTGCATTAGGGTTCTCGAGAGGAACAGAATCAACAGGAAGTTTGGTGATGAAAAGGAGACTCACTGGGTTGGCTTACGCACCAGAAGCTGGATAGTCCAAAATGGCAGTCTGTAGGCTGGAGAGCTGGAAGAACAAGCAGATAAATCCCCAGAACAAGAGAGATCAGGGCGCTCCCCTGGTAGTAGGCCAAAGGCTTCTGGAGAATCGCTGGCACAGCCTGGTTTGGGAGAGAGAAGAAGCAAGAGTAAGACATTCAATCACAGCAGCGATCAGGAACTGTTCAAGAGGAATCCGCTTGCATCTGCTGCTGCTTTGCTTGGTCTTGCCACTTTTATTCTATCCAAGCCATCATCTTATTGGATGGTGCTGCCCATGCTTAGGGAGGGTCTTTGTTTCCATTGGCTATCCCACATGCCAATCCTGTCCAGGCACACCCTCACTGACACACCCATGAGCCCCTTGATCCTCTGCAACTCTTAATCTCATCAAGTTGGCCATTGGAAAGCGCCATTACACCCTGGTGGAGTGAATAAATAATTCAATAAATAAATGAACAAACAAACAAATAAACAAACAAACAAACAAATAAACAAACAAATAAATAGACAAACAAATACATGAATACATAAATAAATAAATAAAGTGATGAATTCATTACTACCCCAGGCTTCTGGAAACTCCCTGGACAATCCCTGGCACAGTCCACTTTGCAGGAGTGAAGAAGCAAGAGTCAGATATCCTCAAGTGATGGCAGCAGCCATCAAGAAGAGAAGCACTGGCATCTGCTGCTGCTTCCTTGTTCTTTCAACATTGATTCCAAGCAAGCCACCATCCTATTGGATGATGCTGCCCAACTTTAGGGAGGGTCTGCACTTCAGTTGCTATCCCACATGCCCATGTTTACTAGACACCGCCAGAAGGGTCTTAGTCATTGGCATGTCCCAATCCCATCAAGTTGAATGAATGCTAACAGTAAAGAGGGCTACCAACACTGAATCAACAAGAACACCTGAACAAATCTACCACTTGATTGCCATTAAATCAGGAAGCAAACACAAGGTGAGGCTGGGATACACGTGAGTGGTAGAGAGCATTTGTCTGAGGCCCCACCTGGGTTAACTGTCCATCACTGGGCGGGGGCGGGGTGCGGGGGTGGGGGTGGGAGGAAACACTAATAAGTAAAAGTTGGGGGCATAGCAGTTTCATCAGTGAATTCTGTGGAATATTAGAAGGAGCGTGGCTGTCTACTCTCAATCTTCTTTCAAAATGCTGAAGAGGAACGGGGAAAAAACGGCAGACCTCTACTCCTGATTCTATTAGTGACAGTTTGCAAGTTGGATTATAGAGGACTGCCGGGGTGTGAATTCAAGGGATATTTCAATTGCACCAAAATTTCATATTTCACCAAAATTTCAATAACGTACTTTGCAATTGATGCCGTTAAAGCTGTGTGGGAAATAAAGTATTAAATTTGGGACTGTCCTTCACATCTGGTTCTTCCTGGTTGTGTTTGTAGTGTTCAACTCTTAAAAAAAAAAATGAATACAATTGTTTCGAAAACCAAAGCTGAAAATTGAAGGCCTTCCTTGAAGGCATATGCGCATATCTACAACTGATCTGGGTCATCAGTTTCTCGGGGAACATACTTTGCTTAGCGTGCTTTGCCTTTCCTGCAAACATGCCTTTTGAATCTGAGACAGTAACACACCTGCCTGTGGTGAGTCAGAGGTGTAAAAGTAAGACTTTTGCAGTTCACTATAGGGAATGGAGGGAAGGGGTCCAAAAGTTGAGACAACTCTGGGACGAAGTCCTGTGAATGTTTGGCCCCAGAACAATGACAGAAGTGAAATGAGCTGAAGAATTCTTGTCATGAACATTTACCATGCATTGATACTGGGCAGGATTAACAGGCAAGGGGAGAACCCTGTGTGGACCCCAGCATCCATCCCTTTTCCCGCCAAGGAAAGACACCTGCACAGGGCCCATGCTGGCATCCAGCCAACCCACCTTTCATTTTCCCCATCTCCAAATCAAGCACACTCGTGGAAAAGGATGGTTTCCGTGATTTTATTATACAAGGGACAGAAAATTTCAGGAAAATCCAAGAAGCCATAAACTTCTCCCTGGACTGCTAATCTGAGAATTGTCTATTTGAACAGGGTTTCTTCTCAGAGGATCATCCATTGCAGCATGTTCACGGAGACGCCAGTGCTCTCACGCCAAAGGCAGGCAGCCTGGAGTCCAGAGCCTTCCAACGAAAAGCCTGTGCATGGGAGTGGAAACCTCAGGCAGAGGCTCCTGGCACCCGCACAGCAAAATGCTGGAAAGAGTGTGGGCAATCGCGGGATCCCTTGGTCCAATGGGGCAGCCTGGGCACCGGTCTTCCTGGTTCCTTAGAGGCGTCCAACTCTCCTGGTGGGGCCGGTGTCTCCTGCTGGGTCTGAGGCTTTGGGCCAGGGCAGGCAGGCAGGCAGCTCTGGGCCTCTTCTCAAAGTGCTGTGCGATCCGGATCCGTGGATGGGGCAGTCAGAGCTGAGAAACCCACAGGGTGGTAAAAGTGCTTCACGGTTGAAGTCCTGCTGATCCCCAGACAGGAAGCCCAGCCTGGGATACAAAGGCAGAGGCCAGGGCCCAGCATCTGCTTCCTCAACGGCTGGCAGTGCCTGGGGCCCTGGAGCATATTCTCCACAATCCCAGGCCTCCCTCACACAGCAGGGAAAATGCTTCTCCATAGCTGCAGACTCTCACAGGGGGAAAAGGCTTCAGAGACCGCTTGCAAGATAATTCCTACTCTCCTGGGCTCCTCTTGACCTGAAACACAGGGTGTGGAACTTGTGGAGACAGGATGTCAGGGGTACATTTCTGCTGAAGGGCAAATTCAATCATCTTGGATGTCCCTGTTGGATTGAATCCATGTTGTTGATAGATAGGTTTCAAACCACTTTCTAAATTCCCGGGATCCCCACCACTGGTGGCCATGACCCACACCTGACTACCCTGGTCTCCAAGGAGGGAAAGTGAGAGAAGAGGGAGTAATAGAGAGGGAGAGATGGAGAGAGACTGTGAGTTCGCCTTGGAGGAGGCTGAGGCTGGAGGATTGCAAGTTCAAAGCCAGCCTCAGCAATTGAGCTAGCTAAAAAAAAATGCTGAGGATGTGGCCCCGTGGTGAAGCAGTTTGGGCTCAATCCCTCTGCATTAGGGTTCTCGAGAGGAACAGAATCAACAGGAAGTTTGGTGATGAAAAGGAGACTCACTGGGTTGGCTTACGCACCAGAAGCTGGATAGTCCAAAATGGCAGTCTGTAGGCTGGAGAGCTGGAAGAACAAGCAGATAAATCCCCAGAACAAGAGAGATCAGGGCGCTCCTCTGGTAGTAGGCCAAAGGCTTCTGGAGAATCGCTGGCACAGCCTGGTTTGGGAGAGAGAAGAAGCAAGAGTAAGACATTCAATCACAGCAGCGATCAGGAACTGTTCAAGAGGAATCCGCTTGCATCTGCTGCTGCTTTGCTTGGTCTTGCCACTTTTATTCTATCCAAGCCATCATCTTATTGGATGGTGCTGCCCATGCTTAGGGAGGGTCTTTGTTTCCATTGGCTATCCCACATGCCAATCCTGTCCAGGCACACCCTCACTGACACACCCATGAGCCCCTTGATCCTCTGCATCTCTTAATCTCATCAAGTTGGCCATTGGAAAGCGCCATTACACCCTGGTGGAGTGAATAAATAATTCAATAAATAAATGAACAAACAAACAAATAAACAAACAAACAAACAAATAAACAAACAAATAAATAGACAAACAAATACATGAATACATAAATAAATAAATAAAGTGATGAATTCATTACTACCCCAGGCTTCTGGAAACTCCCTGGACAATCCCTGGCACAGTCCACTTTGCAGGAGTGAAGAAGCAAGAGTCAGATATCCTCAAGTGATGGCAGCAGCCATCAAGAAGAGAAGCACTGGCATCTGCTGCTGCTTCCTTGTTCTTTCAACATTGATTCCAAGCAAGCCACCATCCTATTGGATGATGCTGCCCAACTTTAGGGAGGGTCTGCACTTCAGTTGCTATCCCACATGCCCATGATTACTAGACACCGCCAGAAGGGTCTTAGTCATTGGCATGTCCCAATCCCATCAAGTTGAATGAATGCTAACAGTAAAGAGGGCTACCAACACTGAATCAACAAGAACACCTGAACAAATCTACCACTTGATTGCCATTAAATCAGGAAGCAAACACAAGGTGAGGCTGGGGATACACGTGAATGGTAGAGAGCATTTGTCTGAGGCCCCACCTGAGTTAACTGTCCATCACGGGGCGGGGGCGGGGTGCGGGGGTGGGGGTGGGAGGAAACACTAATAAGTAAAAGTTCGGGGCATAGCAGTTTCATCAGTGAATTCTATGGAATATTAGAAGGAGCGTGGCTGTCTACTCTCAATCTTCTTTCAAAATGCTGAAGAGGAACGGGGAAAAAAACGGGCAGACCTCTACTCCTGATTCTATTAGTGACAGTTTGCAAGTTGGATTATAGAGGACTGCCGGGGTGTGAATTCAAGGGATATTTCAATTGCACCAAAATTTCATATTTCACCAAAATTTCAATAACGTACTTTGCAATTGATGCCCTTAAAGCTGTGTGGGAAATAAAGTATTAAATTTGGGACTGTCCTTCACATCTGGTTCCTCCTGGTTGTGTTTGTAGTGTTCAACTCTTAAAAAAAAAATGAATACAATTGTTTCGAAAACCCAAAGCTGAAAATTGAAGGCCTTCCTTGAAGGCATATGCGCATATCTACAACTGATCTGGGTCATCAGTTTCTCGGGGAACATACTTTGCTTAGCGTGTTTTGCCTTTCCTGCAAACATGCCTTTTGAATCTGAGACAGTAACACACCTGCCTGTGGTGAGTCAGAGGTGTAAAAGTAAGACTTTTGCAGTTCACTATAGGGAATGGAGGGAAGGGGTCCAAAAGTTGAGACAACTCTGGGACGAAGTCCTGTGAATGTTTGGCCCCAGAACAATGACAGAAGTGAAATGAGCTGAAGAATTCTTGTCATGAACATTTACCATGCATTGATACTGGGCAGGATTAACAGGCAAGGGGGAGAACCCTGTGTGGACCCCAGCATCCATCCCTTTTCCCGCCAAGGAAAGACACCTGCACAGGGCCCATGCTGGCATCCAGCCAACCCACCTTTCATTTCCCCATCTCCAAATCAAGCACACTCGTGGAAAAGGATGGTTTCCGTGATTTTATTATACAAGGGACAGAAAATTTCACGAAAATCCAAGAAGCCATAAACTTCTCCCTGACTGCTAATCTGAGAATTGTCTATTTGAACAGGGTTTCTTCTCAGAGGATCATCCATTGCAGCATGTTCACGGAGACGCCAGTGCTCTCACGCCAAAGGCAGGCAGCCTGGAGTCCAGAGCCTTCCAAGGTAAAGCCTGTGCATGGGAGTGGAAACCTCAGGCAGAGGCTCCTGGCACCCGCACAGCAAAATGCTGGAAAGAGTGTGGGCAATCGCGGGATCCCTTGGTCCAATGGGGCAGCCTGGGCACCGGTCTTCCTGGTTCCTTAGAGGCGTCCAACTCTCCTGGTGGGGCCGGTGTCTCCTGCTGGGTCTGAGGCTTTGGGCCAGGGCAGGCAGGCAGGCAGCTCTGGGCCTCTTCTCAAATTGCTGTGCGATCCGGATCCGTGGATGGGGCAGTCAGAGCTGAGAAACCCACAGGGTGGTAAAAGTGCTTCACGGTTGAAGTCCTGCTGATCCCCAGACAGGAAGCCCAGCCTGGGATACAAAGGCAGAGGCCAGGGCCCAGCATCTGCTTCCTCAACGGCTGGCAGTGCCTGGGGCCCTGGAGCATATTCTCCACAATCCCAGGCCTCCCTCACACAGCAGGGAAAATGCTTCTCCATAGGTGCAGACTCTCACAGGGGGAAAAGGCTTCAGAGACCGCTTGCAAGATAATTCCTACTCTCCTGGACTCCTCTTGACCTGAAACACAGGGTGTGGAACTTGTGGAGACAGGATGTCATGGGTACATTTCTGCTGAAGGGCAAATTCAATCATCTTGGATGTCCCTGTTGGATTGAATCCATGTTGTTGATAGATAGGTTTCAAACCACTTTCTAAATTCCCGGGATCCCCACCACTGGTGGCCATGACCCACACCTGACTACCCTGGTCTCCAAGGAGGGAAAGTGAGAGAAGAGGGAGTAATAGAGAGGGAGAGATGGAGAGAGACTGTGAGTTCGCCTTGGAGGAGGCTGAGGCTGGAGGATTGCAAGTTCAAAGCCAGCCTCAGCAATTGTGCTAGCTAAAAAAAAATGCTGAGGATGTGGCCCCGTGGTGAAGCAGTTTGGGCTCAATCCCTCTGCATTAGGGTTCTCGAGAGGAACAGAATCAACAGGAAGTTTGGTGATGAAAAGGAGACTCACTGGGTTGGCTTACGCACCAGAAGCTGGATAGTCCAAAATGGCAGTCTGTAGGCTGGAGAGCTGGAAGAACAAGCAGATAAATCCCCAGAACAAGAGAGATCAGGGCGCTCCCCTCGTAGTAGGCCAAAGGCTTCTGGAGAATCGCTGGCACAGCCTGCTTTGGGAGAGAGAAGAAGCAAGAGTCCGACATTCAATCACAGCAGCGATCAGGAACTGTTCAAGAGGAATCCGCTTGCATCTGCTGCTGCTTTGCTTGGTCTTCCAACTTTTATTCTATCCAAGCCATCATCTTATTGGATGGTGCTGCCCATGCTTAGGGAGGGTCTTTGTTTCCATTGGCTATCCCACATGCCAATCCTGTCCAGGCACACCCTCACTGACACACCCATGAGCCCCTTGATCCTCTGCATCTCTTAATCTCATCAAGTTGGCCATTGGAAAGCGCCATTACACCCTGGTGGAGTGAATAAATAATTCAATAAATAAATGAACAAACAAACAAATAAACAAACAAATAAACAAACAAATAAATAGACAAACAAATACATGAATACATAAATAAATAAATAAAGTGATGAATTCATTACTACCCCAGGCTTCTGGAAACTCCCTTGACAATCCCTGGCACAGTCCACTTTGCAGGAGTGAAGAAGCAAGAGTCAGATATCCTCAAGTGATGGCAGCAGCCATCAAGAAGAGAAGCACTGGCATCTGCTGCTGCTTCCTTGTTCTTTCAACATTGATTCCAAGCAAGCCACCATCCTATTGGATGATGCTGCCCAACTTTAGGGAGGGTCTGCACTTCAGTTGCTATCCCACATGCCCATGATTACTAGACACCGCCAGAAGGGTCTTAGTCATTGGCATGTCCCAATCCCATCAAGTTGAATGAATGCTAACAGTAAAGAGGGCTACCAACACTGAATCAACAAGAACACCTGAACAAATCTACCACTTGATTGCCATTAAATCAGGAAGCAAACACAAGGTGAGGCTGGGGATACACGTGAGTGGTAGAGAGCATTTGTCTGAGGCCCCACCTGGGTTAACTGTCCATCACGGGGCGGGGGCGGGGTGCGGGGGTGGGGGTGGGAGGAAACACTAATAAGTAAAAGTTCGGGGCATAGCAGTTTCATCAGTGAATTCTATGGAATATTAGAAGGAGCGTGGCTGTCTACTCTCAATCTTCTTTCAAAATGCTGAAGAGGAACGGGGAAAAAAACGGCAGACCTCTACTCCTGATTCTATTAGTGACAGTTTGCAAGTTGGATTATAGAGGACTGCCGGGGTGTGAATTCAAGGGATATTTCAATTGCACCAAAATTTCATATTTCACCAAAATTTCAATAACGTACTTTGCAATTGATGCCGTTAAAGCTGTGTGGGAAATAAAGTATTAAATTTGGGACTGTCCTTCACATCTGGTTCTTCCTGGTTGTGTTTGTAGTGTTCAACTCTTAAAAAAAAATGAATACAATTGTTTCGAAAACCCAAAGCTGAAAATTGAAGGCCTTCCTTGAAGGCATATGCGCATATCTACAACTGATCTGGGTCATCAGTTTCTCGGGGAACATACTTTGCTTAGCGTGTTTTGCCTTTCCTGCAAACATGCCTTTTGAATCTGAGACAGTAACACACCTGCCTGTGGTGAGTCAGAGGTGTAAAAGTAAGACTTTTGCTGTTCACTATAGGGAATGGAGGGAAGGGGTCCAAAAGTTGAGACAACTCTGGGACGAAGTCCTGTGAATGTTTGGCCCCAGAACAATGACAGAAGTGAAATGAGCTGAAGAATTCTTGTCATGAACATTTACCATGCATTGATACTGGGCAGGATTAACAGGCAAGGGGGAGAACCCTGTGTGGACCCCAGCATCCATCCCTTTTCCCGCCAAGGAAAGACACCTGCACAGGGCCCATGCTGGCATCCAGCCAACCCACCTTTCATTTCCCCATCTCCAAATCAAGCACACTCGTGGAAAAAGATGGTTTCCGTGATTTTATTATACAAGGGACAGAAAATTTCACGAAAATCCAACAAGCCATAAACTTCTCCCTGGACTGCTAATCTGAGAATTGTCTATTTGAACAGGGTTTCTTCTCAGAGGATCATCCATTGCAGCATGTTCACGGAGACGCCAGTGCTCTCACGCCAAAGGCAGGCAGCCTGGAGTCCAGAGCCTTCCAAGGTAAAGCCTGTGCATGGGAGTGGAAACCTCAGGCAGAGGCTCCTGGCACCCGCACAGCAAAATGCTGGAAAGAGTGTGGGCAATCGCAGGATCCCTTGGTCCAATGGGGCAGCCTGGGCACCGGTCTTCCTGGTTCCTTAGAGGCGTCCAACTCTCCTGGTGGGGCCGGTGTCTCCTGCTGGGTCTGAGGCTTTGGGCCAGGGCAGGCAGGCAGGCAGCTCTGGGCCTCTTCTCAAAGTGCTGTGCGATCCGGATCCGTGGATGGGGCAGTCAGAGCTGAGAAACCCACAGGGTGGTAAAAGTGCTTCACGGTTGAAGTCCTGCTGATCCCCAGACAGGAAGCCCAGCCTGGGATACAAAGGCAGAGGCCAGGGCCCAGCATCTGCTTCCTCAACGGCTGGCAGTGCCTGGGGCCCTGGAGCATATTCTCCACAATCCCAGGCCTCCCTCACACAGCAGGGAAAATGCTTCTCCATAGGTGCAGACTCTCACAGGGGGAAAAGGCTTCAGAGACCGCTTGCAAGATAATTCCTACTCTCCTGGACTCCTCTTGACCTGAAACACAGGGTGTGGAACTTGTGGAGACAGGATGTCATGGGTACATTTCTGCTGAAGGGCAAATTCAATCATCTTGGATGTCCCTGTTGGATTGAATCCATGTTGTTGATAGATAGGTTTCAAACCACTTTCTAAATTCCCGGGATCCCCACCACTGGTGGCCATGACCCACACCTGACTACCCTGGTCTCCAAGGAGGGAAAGTGAGAGAAGAGGGAGTAATAGAGAGGGAGAGATGGAGAGAGACTGTGAGTTCGCCTTGGAGGAGGCTGAGGCTGGAGGATTGCAAGTTCAAAGCCAGCCTCAGCAATTGAGCTAGCTAAAAAAAAATGCTGAGGATGTGGCCCCGTGGTGAAGCAGTTTGGGCTCAATCCCTCTGCATTAGGGTTCTCGAGAGGAACAGAATCAACAGGAAGTTTGGTGATGAAAAGGAGACTCACTGGGTTGGCTTACGCACCAGAAGCTGGATAGTCCAAAATGGCAGTCTGTAGGCTGGAGAGCTGGAAGAACAAGCAGATAAATCCCCAGAACAAGAGAGATCAGGGCGCTCCCCTGGTAGTAGGCCAAAGGCTTCTGGAGAATCGCTGGCACAGCCTGGTTTGGGAGAGAGAAGAAGCAAGAGTCCGACATTCAATCACAGCAGCGATCAGGAACTGTTCAAGAGGAATCCGCTTGCATCTGCTGCTGCTTTGCTTGGTCTTCCCACTTTTATTCTATCCAAGCCATCATCTTATTGGATGGTGCTGCCCATGCTTAGGGAGGGTCTTTGTTTCCATTGGCTATCCCACATGCCAATCCTGTCCAGGCACACCCTCACTGACACACCCATGAGCCCCTTGATCCTCTGCATCTCTTAATCTCATCAAGTTGGCCATTGGAAAGCGCCATTACACCCTGGTGGAGTGAATAAATAATTCAATAAATAAATGAACAAACAAACAAATAAACAAACAAACAAACAAATAAACAAACAAATAAATAGACAAACAAATACATGAATACATAAATAAATAAATAAAGTGATGAATTCATTACTACCCCAGGCTTCTGGAAACTCCCTGGACAATCCCTGGCACAGTCCACTTTGCAGGAGTGAAGAAGCAAGAGTCAGATATCCTCAAGTGATGGCAGCAGCCATCAAGAAGAGAAGCACTGGCATCTGCTGCTGCTTCCTTGTTCTTTCAACATTGATTCCAAGCAAGCCACCATCCTATTGGATGATGCTGCCCAACTTTAGGGAGGGTCTGCACTTCAGTTGCTATCCCACATGCCCATGATTACTAGACACCGCCAGAAGGGTCTTAGTCATTGGCATGTCCCAATCCCATCAAGTTGAATGAATGCTAACAGTAAAGAGGGCTACCAACACTGAATCAACAAGAACACCTGAACAAATCTACCACTTGATTGCCATTAAATCAGGAAGCAAACACAAGGTGAGGCTGGGGATACACGTGAGTGGTAGAGAGCATTTGTCTGAGGCCCCACCTGGGTTAACTGTCCATCACGGGGCGGGGGCGGGGTGCGGGGGTGGGGGTGGGAGGAAACACTAATAAGTAAAAGTTCGGGGCATAGCAGTTTCATCAGTGAATTCTATGGAATATTAGAAGGAGCGTGGCTGTCTACTCTCAATCTTCTTTCAAAATGCTGAAGAGGAACGGGGAAAAAAACGGCAGACCTCTACTCCTGATTCTATTAGTGACAGTTTGCAAGTTGGATTATAGAGGACTGCCGGGGTGTGAATTCAAGGGATATTTCAATTGCACCAAAATTTCATATTTCACCAAAATTTCAATAACGTACTTTGCAATTGATGCCGTTAAAGCTGTGTGGGAAATAAAGTATTAAATTTGGGACTGTCCTTCACATCTGGTTCTTCCTGGTTGTGTTTGTAGTGTTCAACTCTTAAAAAGAAAATGAATACAATTGTTTCGAAAACCCAAAGCTGAAAATTGAAGGCCTTCCTTGAAGGCATATGCGCATATCTACAACTGATCTGGGTCATCAGTTTCTCGGGGAACATACTTTGCTTAGCGTGTTTTGCCTTTCCTGCAAACATGCCTTTTGAATCTGAGACAGTAACACACCTGCCTGTGGTGAGTCAGAGGTGTAAAAGTAAGACTTTTGCAGTTCACTATAGGGAATGGAGGGAAGGGGTCCAAAAGTTGAGACAACTCTGGGACGAAGTCCTGTGAATGTTTGGCCCCAGAACAATGACAGAAGTGAAATGAGCTGAAGAATTCTTGTCATGAACATTTACCATGCATTGATACTGGGCAGGATTAACAGGCAAGGGGGAGAACCCTGTGTGGACCCCAGCATCCATCCCTTTTCCCGCCAAGGAAAGACACCTGCACAGGGCCCATGCTGGCATCCAGCCAACCCACCTTTCATTTCCCCATCTCCAAATCAAGCACACTCGTGGAAAAGGATGGTTTCCGTGATTTTATTATACAAGGGACAGAAAATTTCACGAAAATCCAAGAAGCCATAAACTTCTCCCTGGACTGCTAATCTGAGAATTGTCTATTTGAACAGGGTTTCTTCTCAGAGGATCATCCATTGCAGCATGTTCACGGAGACGCCAGTGCTCTCACGCCAAAGGCAGGCAGCCTGGAGTCCAGAGCCTTCCAACGTAAAGCCTGTGCATGGGAGTGGAAACCTCAGGCAGAGGCTCCTGGCACCCGCACAGCAAAATGCTGGAAAGAGTGTGGGCAATCGCGGGATCCCTTGGTCCAATGGGGCAGCCTGGGCACCGGTCTTCCTGGTTCCTTAGAGGCGTCCAACTCTCCTGGTGGGGCCGGTGTCTCCTGCTGGGTCTGAGGCTTTGGGCCAGGGCAGGCAGGCAGGCAGCTCTGGGCCTCTTCTCAAAGTGCTGTGCGATCCGGATCCGTGGATGGGGCAGTCAGAGCTGAGAAACCCACAGGGTGGTAAAAGTGCTTCACGGTTGAAGTCCTGCTGATCCCCAGACAGGAAGCCCAGCCTGGGATACAAAGGCAGAGGCCAGGGCCCAGCATCTGCTTCCTCAACGGCTGGCAGTGCCTGGGGCCCTGGAGCATATTCTCCACAATCCCAGGCCTCCCTCACACAGCAGGGAAAATGCTTCTCCATAGCTGCAGACTCTCACAGGGGGAAAAGGCTTCAGAGACCGCTTGCAAGATAATTCCTACTCTCCTGGGCTCCTCTTGACCTGAAACACAGGGTGTGGAACTTGTGGAGACAGGATGTCATGGGTACATTTCTGCTGAAGGGCAAATTCAATCATCTTGGATGTCCCTGTTGGATTGAATCCATGTTGTTGATAGATAGGTTTCAAACCACTTTCTAAATTCCCGGGATCCCCACCACTGGTGGCCATGACCCACACCTGACTACCCTGGTCTCCAAGGAGGGAAAGTGAGAGAAGAGGGAGTAATAGAGAGGGAGAGATGGAGAGAGACTGTGAGTTCGCCTTGGAGGAGGCTGAGGCTGGAGGATTGCAAGTTCAAAGCCAGCCTCAGCAATTGAGCTAGCTAAAAAAAAATGCTGAGGATGTGGCCCCGTGGTGAAGCAGTTTGGGCTCAATCCCTCTGCATTAGGGTTCTCGAGAGGAACAGAATCAACAGGAAGTTTGGTGATGAAAAGGAGACTCACTGGGTTGGCTTACGCACCAGAAGCTGGATAGTCCAAAATGGCAGTCTGTAGGCTGGAGAGCTGGAAGAACAAGCAGATAAATCCCCAGAACAAGAGAGATCAGGGCGCTCCCCTGGTAGTAGGCCAAAGGCTTCTGGAGAATCGCTGGCACAGCCTGGTTTGGGAGAGAGAAGAAGCAAGAGTAAGACATTCAATCACAGCAGCGATCAGGAACTGTTCAAGAGGAATCCGCTTGCATCTGCTGCTGCTTTGCTTGGTCTTGCCACTTTTATTCTATCCAAGCCATCATCTTATTGGATGGTGCTGCCCATGCTTAGGGAGGGTCTTTGTTTCCATTGGCTATCCCACATGCCAATCCTGTCCAGGCACACCCTCACTGACACACCCATGAGCCCCTTGATCCTCTGCAACACTTAATCTCATCAAGTTGGCCATTGGAAAGCGCCATTACACCCTGGTGGAGTGAATAAATAATTCAATAAATAAATGAACAAACAAACAAATAAACAAACAAACAAACAAATAAACAAACAAATAAATAGACAAACAAATACATGAATACATAAATAAATAAATAAAGTGATGAATTCATTACTACCCCAGGCTTCTGGAAAGTCCCTGGACAATCCCTGGCACAGTCCACTTTGCAGGAGTGAAGAAGCAAGAGTCAGATATCCTCAAGTGATGGCAGCAGCCATCAAGAATTGAAGCACTGGCATCTGCTGCTGCTTCCTTGTTCTTTCAACATTGATTCCAAGCAAGCCACCATCCTATTGGATGATGCTGCCCAACTTTAGGGAGGGTCTGCACTTCAGTTGCTATCCCACATGCCCATGTTTACTAGACACCGCCAGAAGGGTCTTAGTCATTGGCATGTCCCAATCCCATCAAGTTGAATGAATGCTAACAGTAAAGAGGGCTACCAACACTGAATCAACAAGAACACCTGAACAAATCTACCACTTGATTGCCATTAAATCAGGAAGCAAACACAAGGTGAGGCTGGGGATACACGTGAGTGGTAGAGAGCATTTGTCTGAGGCCCCACCTGGGTTAACTGTCCATCACTGGGCGGGGGCGGGGTGCGGGGGTGGGGGTGGGAGGAAACACTAATAAGTAAAAGTTCGGGGCATAGCAGTTTCATCAGTGAATTCTGTGGAATATTAGAAGGAGCGTGGCTGTCTACTCTCAATCTTCTTTCAAAATGCTGAAGAGGAACGGGGAAAAAACGGCAGACCTCTACTCCTGATTCTATTAGTGACAGTTTGCAAGTTGGATTATAGAGGACTGCCGGGGTGTGAATTCAAGGGATATTTCAATTGCACCAAAATTTCATATTTCACCAAAATTTCAATAACGTACTTTGCAATTGATGCCGTTAAAGCTGTGTGGGAAATAAAGTATTAAATTTGGGACTGTCCTTCACATCTGGTTCTTCCTGGTTGTGTTTGTAGTGTTCAACTCTAAAAAAAAAATGAATACAATTGTTTCGAAAACCCAAAGCTGAAAATTGAAGGCCTTCCTTGAAGGCATATGCGCATATCTACAACTGATCTGGGTCATCAGTTTCTCGGGGAACATACTTTGCTTAGCGTGCTTTGCCTTTCCTGCAAACATGCCTTTTGAATCTGAGACAGTAACACACCTGCCTGTGGTGAGTCAGAGGTGTAAAAGTAAGACTTTTGCAGTTCACTATAGGGAATGGAGGGAAGGGGTCCAAAAGTTGAGACAACTCTGGGACGAAGTCCTGTGAATGTTTGGCCCCAGAACAATGACAGAAGTGAAATGAGCTGAAGAATTCTTGTCATGAACATTTACCATGCATTGATACTGGGCAGGATTAACAGGCAAGGGGGAGAACCCTGTGTGGACCCCAGCATCCATCCCTTTTCCCGCCAAGGAAAGACACCTGCACAGGGCCCATGCTGGCATCCAGCCAACCCACCTTTCATTTCCCCATCTCCAAATCAAGCACACTCGTGGAAAAGGATGGTTTCCGTGATTTTATTATACAAGGGACAGAAAATTTCAACGAAAATCCAAGAAGCCATAAACTTCTCCCTGGACTGCTAATCTGAGAATTGTCTATTTGAACAGGGTTTCTTCTCAGAGGATCATCCATTGCAGCATGTTCACGGAGACGCCAGTGCTCTCACGCCAAAGGCAGGCAGCCTGGAGTCCAGAGCCTTCCAACGTAAAGCCTGTGCATGGGAGTGGAAACCTCAGGCAGAGGCTCCTGGCACCCGCACAGCAAAATGCTGGAAAGAGTGTGGGCAATCGCGGGATCCCTTGGTCCAATGGGGCAGCCTGGGCACCGGTCTTCCTGGTTCCTTAGAGGCGTCCAACTCTCCTGGTGGGGCCGGTGTCTCCTGCTGGGTCTGAGGCTTTGGGCCAGGGCAGGCAGGCAGGCAGCTCTGGGCCTCTTCTCAAAGTGCTGTGCGATCCGGATCCGTGGATGGGGCAGTCAGAGCTGAGAAACCCACAGGGTGGTAAAAGTGCTTCACGGTTGAAGTCCTGCTGATCCCCAGACAGGAAGCCCAGCCTGGGATACAAAGGCAGAGGCCAGGGCCCAGCATCTGCTTCCTCAACGGCTGGCAGTGCCTGGGGCCCTGGAGCATATTCTCCACAATCCAGGCCTCCCTCACACAGCACGGAAAATGCTTCTCCATAGCTGCAGACTCTCACAGAGGGAAAAGGCTTCAGAGACCGCTTGCAAGATAATTCCTACTCTCCTGGGCTCCTCTTGACCTGAAACACAGGGTGTGGAACTTGTGGAGACAGGATGTCAGGGGTACATTTCTGCTGAAGGCAAATTCAATCATCTTGGATGTCCCTGTTGGATTGAATCCATGTTGTTGATAGATAGGTTTCAAACCACTTTCTAAATTCCCGGGATCCCCACCACTGGTGGCCATGACCCACACCTGACTACCCTGGTCTCCAAGGAGGGAAAGTGAGAGAAGAGGGAGTAATAGAGAGGGAGAGATGGAGAGAGACTGTGAGTTCGCCTTGGAGGAGGCTGAGGCTGGAGGATTGCAAGTTCAAAGCCAGCCTCAGCAATTGGAGCTAGCTAAAAAAAATGCTGAGGATGTGGCCCCGTGGTGAAGCAGTTTGGGCTCAATCCCTCTGCATTAGGGTTCTCGAGAGGAACAGAATCAACAGGAAGTTTGGTGATGAAAAGGAGACTCACTGGGTTGGCTTACGCACCAGAAGCTGGATAGTCCAAAATGGCAGTCTGTAGGCTGGAGAGCTGGAAGAACAAGCAGATAAATCCCCAGAACAAGAGAGATCAGGGCGCTCCCCTCGTAGTAGGCCAAAGGCTTCTGGAGAATCGCTGGCACAGCCTGCTTTGGGAGAGAGAAGAAGCAAGAGTCCGACATTCAATCACAGCAGCGATCAGGAACTGTTCAAGAGGAATCCGCTTGCATCTGCTGCTGCTTTGCTTGGTCTTCCACTTTTATTCTATCCAAGCCATCATCTTACTGGATGGTGCTGCCCATGCTTAGGGAGGGTCTTTGTTTCCATTGGCTATCCCACATGCCAATCCTGTCCAGGCACACCCTCACTGACACACCCATGAGCCCCTTGATCCTCTGCATCTCTTAATCTCATCAAGTTGGCCATTGGAAAGCTCCATTACACCCTGGTGGGAGTGAATAAATAATTCAATAAATAAATGAACAAACAAACAAATAAACAAACAAACAAACAAATAAACAAACAAATAAATAGACAAACAAATACATGAATACATAAATAAATAAATAAAGTGATGAATTCATTACTACCCCAGGCTTCTGGAAACTCCCTGGACAATCCCTGGCACAGTCCACTTTGCAGGAGTGAAGAAGCAAGAGTCAGATATCCTCAAGTGATGGCAGCAGCCATCAAGAAGAGAAGCACTGG
>NW_027553005.1:0-49127 GCF_045843805.1 Urocitellus parryii
AAAAGATCCTCCCGGTTCTCCTTCTCCCGCACCACAGAAGACTGCTTCACTGCTCCTGTGGCCACTTCCTCTCCATCGGCGTGGACCAGCACAGTGCGGAAACTTTCGCCCGAGCCCCAGCTGCTCTGGCTCTTCCACACCAGGGTGGCGGGGGGCTGTGGGCCACCCCGGCACCAGCTGCCCACACCGTGACTGTCTGGCCGGCCCGCAGGACGTACTTGGGTGTGAACTTACAGGCGATCTCATCGCCCTCCAGGACCTGCCTCTTAATCCTCCAGTTCCCCAGGGACTGATCCTTGTCTGAGTCCTTCTTGAGCCGCAGGAACCTGCCCTCCAGGTCAGTCTCCTCCGTGCTGACGCTGCAGGTGGCCGAGGCCTGCTGGGCCAGGAGGAAGCTGCTGCTGCTGCTGCCCGAGCCAATGCTGCCCGAGCCAATGCCACTTGAGCCGCTGCCTGGGGGCTCCTCCGCCTCCAGACGCAGCCGCTTGCTTCGGCTTGAACGCCCAGCTCTGGACATGCTGCTGCTGCTGCTGCTCCAGGTGGCCCGTGAGATGGTGACCCGTGAGGAGGGGCTGGGAGCCAGCTTCAGCCTCTCCTCCTCGCCCTCTAGGAGCTTGCGGTAGGCGCTGATCTCCATGTCCAAGGTCAACTGGACGTCCAGCAACTCCTGGTACTCGGCCAGCTGTTGCTGCATCACATCACGCATCTCCATCATCTCCTGCTCCTTGGCGTCCAGCGTCTTCCGGAACTTCTCCCGCTCCTCAGTCCTGGCCCCTTCCAGCTCTCGGATGCGGTCCTCAGCAGCACTGGCCTGCTTCTGGAGGCTGGAGATCTGGTAGCTGGGGGACTCGATCCGCATGCGGGCCTCCTTCAGCTCCTCACCGGCAGCATACCAAAAGTTTTTATGAACACTTTTTAAGCTACAGTAATCAAGGCAGCTTTTTATAATACAAAAATATTCACAGAAAATTAGAATTAATCCTGAAACATAGTCACATAGACATGGAAATTGTATTGGAAACAAACCTACTACCGATCAACTTTATATTACACCATGTGTGGAAGTTAAATATACAAATGCAATCGGATGAAATCTGACTACTATTATATATCATACAAAAAAGAGATCAATGCAGAAAATAAATAAATATTTTTGAAGTTTGTAGAGGAGACTCTCTTTTTTTTTTAAATATTTATTTATTTTTAGTTCTTGGCGGACACAACACCTTTGTTTGTTTGTGGTGCTGAGGATCGAACCCGGGCCGCACGCATACCAGGCGAGCGCGCTACCGCTTGAGCCACATCCCCAGCCAAACAGAGGAGACTCTCTTAATGTTTTTGTCATCTGCGTACCTCACTTTCTTAGAGTGTTCTATTTTAAAATCAAGAAGATGATTTCCATAAATTAGATTACATTAAAATTAAAAGTATTCACTAAAATAAACTCCTTTTTAAAATTGATTCTTAAGACATTTTACTTAAAACCATTTTTTGTATTAGGTACTTTACACAAAGTTTTTTCATGGTATATGTACTCTGATTCCACATAAAAAACAATCCATTAAACAGGGAATACAGGGAATATGTTTCACAAATTTGTCATTTTATTTACTCTCTCTCTCTCTCTCTCTCTTTCTTCTTCTTCTTCTTCTTTTTCTTCTTCTTCTTCTTCTTCTTCTTCTTCTTCTTCTTCTTCTTCTTCTTCTTCTTCTGCTTCTTCTTCTTCTGCTTCTTCTTCTTCTTCTTCTTCTTCTTCTTCTTCGTGAACATACCTGAAGGAGTAATAAATAAAATTTTAATGTAACATATTGAGTGAAAACGTGGAATTAAAGTAAATTTTTCTTTCTTTCTTTCTTTTTTCTTTCTTTCTTTCTTTCTTTATTTTTCTTTCTTTCTTTCTGTATTTCTTTCTTTCTTTTTTAGTAAATGCTCACTCTGAAAATAATATCATTGTTTTAATGGAGAGATTTTCAAATTGTTTTCTGAAAAGTAAATATTTTAATCTTTGTGGTAGGCATGGTGGGTAGATTTATCTCACATTATTTGATTCTACCATTGTAGAATTCAATAAACCATAGACAGTATGTAAATAAATCTAGTTATCAATTAATTTTTCTTGGGTCAGGTCTTTAGTGTTGTATTGACAAAGTCCACACTGAACCTCAGGTTGTCAAGGACAAATAAGTTTTGTTTTAGTATGTTTTCTGAATTTGCATTAAATACAATTATTTTGGTTTTGTGTGTAAAGATAAATTTTAATAAACACAGGTTCCACAAAAGTCCTACTGCTAAGTCAAACAAAATATTTAATACTCTACACAGAAACTCTGAAACATTTTCAAAGAAATATTTAAAAGCCTAAATAAATATGGTCAGATCCTTGCTCATGAATTAGAAGAGTCAGTGTGGCAAAACTGTTCACTTTCAACAAAGTTACCTGTAGATTCATTTTAGTAGTAAACAAAAATCTCCAGAGTGTGTGTGTGAGTGTGTGTGTGTGTATGTGCTTGTGTCTGTGTGTGTGCTATGTGTTTATGTGTGTGTGTATCTAAATTAGTAAGACGTTTTAAAAATTTTAGCATTGGCATGTTGAATAAGGCAGAAATATTTTTGAGAAGTGAATCATTAGATACCAAAAGTTTTTTTTTTTTTTTCCGATTTTAGAAAAATAGTTTTCAGTGGCTCTGGGTGAGGAACAGTGTGTAGATGCCGAGTGCTCGGTTACATCAGGCAGCAGCCCCTCGAGGTGGTCCGTGGGTCCCCCTGCTGGTGGAAAAGATCCTCCCGGTTCTCCTTCTCCCGCACCACAGAAGACTGCTTCACTGCTCCTGTGGCCACTTCCTCTCCATCGGCGTGGACCAGCACAGTGCGGAAACTTTCGCCCGAGCCCCAGCTGCTCTGGCTCTTCCACACCAGGGTGGCGGGGGGCTGTGGGCCACCCCGGCACCAGCTGCCCACACCGTGACTGTCTGGCCGGCCCGCAGGACGTACTTGGGTGTGAACTTACAGGCGATCTCATCGCCCTCCAGGACCTGCCTCTTAATCCTCCAGTTCCCCAGGGACTGATCCTTGTCTGAGTCCTTCTTGAGCCGCAGGAACCTGCCCTCCAGGTCAGTCTCCTCCGTGCTGACGCTGCAGGTGGCCGAGGCCTGCTGGGCCAGGAGGAAGCTGCTGCTGCTGCTGCCCGAGCCAATGCTGCCCGAGCCAATGCCACTTGAGCCGCTGCCTGGGGGCTCCTCCGCCTCCAGACGCAGCCGCTTGCTTCGGCTTGAACGCCCAGCTCTGGACATGCTGCTGCTGCTGCTGCTCCAGGTGGCCCGTGAGATGGTGACCCGTGAGGAGGGGCTGGGAGCCAGCTTCAGCCTCTCCTCCTCGCCCTCTAGGAGCTTGCGGTAGGCGCTGATCTCCATGTCCAAGGTCAACTGGACGTCCAGCAACTCCTGGTACTCGGCCAGCTGTTGCTGCATCACATCACGCATCTCCATCATCTCCTGCTCCTTGGCGTCCAGCGTCTTCCGGAACTTCTCCCGCTCCTCAGTCCTGGCCCCTTCCAGCTCTCGGATGCGGTCCTCAGCAGCACTGGCCTGCTTCTGGAGGCTGGAGATCTGGTAGCTGGGGGACTCGATCCGCATGCGGGCCTCCTTCAGCTCCTCACCGGCAGCATACCAAAAGTTTTTATGAACACTTTTTAAGCTACAGTAATCAAGGCAGCTTTTTATAATACAAAAATATTCACAGAAAATTAGAATTAATCCTGAAACATAGTCACATAGACATGGAAATTGTATTGGAAACAAACCTACTACCGATCAACTTTATATTACACCATGTGTGGAAGTTAAATATACAAATGCAATCGGATGAAATCTGACTACTATTATATATCATACAAAAAAGAGATCAATGCAGAAAATAAATAAATATTTTTGAAGTTTGTAGAGGAGACTCTCTTTTTTTTTTAAATATTTATTTATTTTTAGTTCTTGGCGGACACAACACCTTTGTTTGTTTGTGGTGCTGAGGATCGAACCCGGGCCGCACGCATACCAGGCGAGCGCGCTACCGCTTGAGCCACATCCCCAGCCAAACAGAGGAGACTCTCTTAATGTTTTTGTCATCTGCGTACCTCACTTTCTTAGAGTGTTCTATTTTAAAATCAAGAAGATGATTTCCATAAATTAGATTACATTAAAATTAAAAGTATTCACTAAAATAAACTCCTTTTTAAAATTGATTCTTAAGACATTTTACTTAAAACCATTTTTTGTATTAGGTACTTTACACAAAGTTTTTTCATGGTATATGTACTCTGATTCCACATAAAAAACAATCCATTAAACAGGGAATACAGGGAATATGTTTCACAAATTTGTCATTTTATTTACTCTCTCTCTCTCTCTCTCTCTTTCTTCTTCTTCTTCTTCTTTTCTTCTTCTTCTTCTTCTTCTTCTTCTTCTTCTTCTTCTTCTTCTTCTTCTTCTTCTGCTTCTTCTTCTTCTGCTTCTTCTTCTTCTTCTTCTTCTTCTTCTTCTTCGTGAACATACCTGAAGGAGTAATAAATAAAATTTTAATGTAACATATTGAGTGAAAACGTGGAATTAAAGTAAATTTTTCTTTCTTTCTTTCTTTTTTCTTTCTTTCTTTCTTTCTTTATTTTTCTTTCTTTCTTTCTGTATTTCTTTCTTTCTTTTTTAGTAAATGCTCACTCTGAAAATAATATCATTGTTTTAATGGAGAGATTTTCAAATTGTTTTCTGAAAAGTAAATATTTTAATCTTTGTGGTAGGCATGGTGGGTAGATTTATCTCACATTATTTGATTCTACCATTGTAGAATTCAATAAACCATAGACAGTATGTAAATAAATCTAGTTATCAATTAATTTTTCTTGGGTCAGGTCTTTAGTGTTGTATTGACAAAGTCCACACTGAACCTCAGGTTGTCAAGGACAAATAAGTTTTGTTTTAGTATGTTTTCTGAATTTGCATTAAATACAATTATTTTGGTTTTGTGTGTAAAGATAAATTTTAATAAACACAGGTTCCACAAAAGTCCTACTGCTAAGTCAAACAAAATATTTAATACTCTACACAGAAACTCTGAAACATTTTCAAAGAAATATTTAAAAGCCTAAATAAATATGGTCAGATCCTTGCTCATGAATTAGAAGAGTCAGTGTGGCAAAACTGTTCACTTTCAACAAAGTTACCTGTAGATTCATTTTAGTAGTAAACAAAAATCTCCAGAGTGTGTGTGTGAGTGTGTGTGTGTGTATGTGCTTGTGTCTGTGTGTGTGCTATGTGTTTATGTGTGTGTGTATCTAAATTAGTAAGACGTTTTAAAAATTTTAGCATTGGCATGTTGAATAAGGCAGAAATATTTTTGAGAAGTGAATCATTAGATACCAAAAGTTTTTTTTTTTTTTTCCGATTTTAGAAAAATAGTTTTCAGTGGCTCTGGGTGAGGAACAGTGTGTAGATGCCGAGTGCTCGGTTACATCAGGCAGCAGCCCCTCGAGGTGGTCCGTGGGTCCCCCTGCTGGTGGAAAAGATCCTCCCGGTTCTCCTTCTCCCGCACCACAGAAGACTGCTTCACTGCTCCTGTGGCCACTTCCTCTCCATCGGCGTGGACCAGCACAGTGCGGAAACTTTCGCCCGAGCCCCAGCTGCTCTGGCTCTTCCACACCAGGGTGGCGGGGGGCTGTGGGCCACCCCGGCACCAGCTGCCCACACCGTGACTGTCTGGCCGGCCCGCAGGACGTACTTGGGTGTGAACTTACAGGCGATCTCATCGCCCTCCAGGACCTGCCTCTTAATCCTCCAGTTCCCCAGGGACTGATCCTTGTCTGAGTCCTTCTTGAGCCGCAGGAACCTGCCCTCCAGGTCAGTCTCCTCCGTGCTGACGCTGCAGGTGGCCGAGGCCTGCTGGGCCAGGAGGAAGCTGCTGCTGCTGCTGCCCGAGCCAATGCTGCCCGAGCCAATGCCACTTGAGCCGCTGCCTGGGGGCTCCTCCGCCTCCAGACGCAGCCGCTTGCTTCGGCTTGAACGCCCAGCTCTGGACATGCTGCTGCTGCTGCTGCTCCAGGTGGCCCGTGAGATGGTGACCCGTGAGGAGGGGCTGGGAGCCAGCTTCAGCCTCTCCTCCTCGCCCTCTAGGAGCTTGCGGTAGGCGCTGATCTCCATGTCCAAGGTCAACTGGACGTCCAGCAACTCCTGGTACTCGGCCAGCTGTTGCTGCATCACATCACGCATCTCCATCATCTCCTGCTCCTTGGCGTCCAGCGTCTTCCGGAACTTCTCCCGCTCCTCAGTCCTGGCCCCTTCCAGCTCTCGGATGCGGTCCTCAGCAGCACTGGCCTGCTTCTGGAGGCTGGAGATCTGGTAGCTGGGGGACTCGATCCGCATGCGGGCCTCCTTCAGCTCCTCACCGGCAGCATACCAAAAGTTTTTATGAACACTTTTTAAGCTACAGTAATCAAGGCAGCTTTTTATAATACAAAAATATTCACAGAAAATTAGAATTAATCCTGAAACATAGTCACATAGACATGGAAATTGTATTGGAAACAAACCTACTACCGATCAACTTTATATTACACCATGTGTGGAAGTTAAATATACAAATGCAATCGGATGAAATCTGACTACTATTATATATCATACAAAAAAGAGATCAATGCAGAAAATAAATAAATATTTTTGAAGTTTGTAGAGGAGACTCTCTTTTTTTTTTAAATATTTATTTATTTTTAGTTCTTGGCGGACACAACACCTTTGTTTGTTTGTGGTGCTGAGGATCGAACCCGGGCCGCACGCATACCAGGCGAGCGCGCTACCGCTTGAGCCACATCCCCAGCCAAACAGAGGAGACTCTCTTAATGTTTTTGTCATCTGCGTACCTCACTTTCTTAGAGTGTTCTATTTTAAAATCAAGAAGATGATTTCCATAAATTAGATTACATTAAAATTAAAAGTATTCACTAAAATAAACTCCTTTTTAAAATTGATTCTTAAGACATTTTACTTAAAACCATTTTTTGTATTAGGTACTTTACACAAAGTTTTTTCATGGTATATGTACTCTGATTCCACATAAAAAACAATCCATTAAACAGGGAATACAGGGAATATGTTTCACAAATTTGTCATTTTATTTACTCTCTCTCTCTCTCTCTCTCTTTCTTCTTCTTCTTCTTCTTTTTCTTCTTCTTCTTCTTCTTCTTCTTCTTCTTCTTCTTCTTCTTCTTCTTCTTCTTCTGCTTCTTCTTCTTCTTCTTCTTCTTCTTCTTCGTGAACATACCTGAAGGAGTAATAAATAAAATTTTAATGTAACATATTGAGTGAAAACGTGGAATTAAAGTAAATTTTTCTTTCTTTCTTTCTTTTTTCTTTCTTTCTTTCTTTCTTTATTTTTCTTTCTTTCTTTCTGTATTTCTTTCTTTCTTTTTTAGTAAATGCTCACTCTGAAAATAATATCATTGTTTTAATGGAGAGATTTTCAAATTGTTTTCTGAAAAGTAAATATTTTAATCTTTGTGGTAGGCATGGTGGGTAGATTTATCTCACATTATTTGATTCTACCATTGTAGAATTCAATAAACCATAGACAGTATGTAAATAAATCTAGTTATCAATTAATTTTTCTTGGGTCAGGTCTTTAGTGTTGTATTGACAAAGTCCACACTGAACCTCAGGTTGTCAAGGACAAATAAGTTTTGTTTTAGTATGTTTTCTGAATTTGCATTAAATACAGTTATTTTGGTTTTGTGTGTAAAGATAAATTTTAATAAACACAGGTTCCACAAAAGTCCTACTGCTAAGTCAAACAAAATATTTAATACTCTACACAGAAACTCTGAAACATTTTCAAAGAAATATTTAAAAGCCTAAATAAATATGGTCAGATCCTTGCTCATGAATTAGAAGAGTCAGTGTGGCAAAACTGTTCACTTTCAACAAAGTTACCTGTAGATTCATTTTAGTAGTAAACAAAAATCTCCAGAGTGTGTGTGTGAGTGTGTGTGTGTGTATGTGCTTGTGTCTGTGTGTGTGCTATGTGTTTATGTGTGTGTGTATCTAAATTAGTAAGACGTTTTAAAAATTTTAGCATTGGCATGTTGAATAAGGCAGAAATATTTTTGAGAAGTGAATCATTAGATACCAAAAGTTTTTTTTTTTTTTTCCGATTTTAGAAAAATAGTTTTCAGTGGCTCTGGGTGAGGAACAGTGTGTAGATGCCGAGTGCTCGGTTACATCAGGCAGCAGCCCCTCGAGGTGGTCCGTGGGTCCCCCTGCTGGTGGAAAAGATCCTCCCGGTTCTCCTTCTCCCGCACCACAGAAGACTGCTTCACTGCTCCTGTGGCCACTTCCTCTCCATCGGCGTGGACCAGCACAGTGCGGAAACTTTCGCCCGAGCCCCAGCTGCTCTGGCTCTTCCACACCAGGGTGGCGGGGGGCTGTGGGCCACCCCGGCACCAGCTGCCCACACCGTGACTGTCTGGCCGGCCCGCAGGACGTACTTGGGTGTGAACTTACAGGCGATCTCATCGCCCTCCAGGACCTGCCTCTTAATCCTCCAGTTCCCCAGGGACTGATCCTTGTCTGAGTCCTTCTTGAGCCGCAGGAACCTGCCCTCCAGGTCAGTCTCCTCCGTGCTGACGCTGCAGGTGGCCGAGGCCTGCTGGGCCAGGAGGAAGCTGCTGCTGCTGCTGCCCGAGCCAATGCTGCCCGAGCCAATGCCACTTGAGCCGCTGCCTGGGGGCTCCTCCGCCTCCAGACGCAGCCGCTTGCTTCTGCTTGAACGCCCAGCTCTGGACATGCTGCTGCTGCTGCTGCTCCAGGTGGCCCGTGAGATGGTGACCCGTGAGGAGGGGCTGGGAGCCAGCTTCAGCCTCTCCTCCTCGCCCTCTAGGAGCTTGCGGTAGGCGCTGATCTCCATGTCCAAGGTCAACTGGACGTCCAGCAACTCCTGGTACTCGGCCAGCTGTTGCTGCATCACATCACGCATCTCCATCATCTCCTGCTCCTTGGCGTCCAGCGTCTTCCGGAACTTCTCCCGCTCCTCAGTCCTGGCCCCTTCCAGCTCTCGGATGCGGTCCTCAGCAGCACTGGCCTGCTTCTGGAGGCTGGAGATCTGGTAGCTGGGGGACTCGATCCGCATGCGGGCCTCCTTCAGCTCCTCACCGGCAGCATACCAAAAGTTTTTATGAACACTTTTTAAGCTACAGTAATCAAGGCAGCTTTTTATAATACAAAAATATTCACAGAAAATTAGAATTAATCCTGAAACATAGTCACATAGACATGGAAATTGTATTGGAAACAAACCTACTACCGATCAACTTTATATTACACCATGTGTGGAAGTTAAATATACAAATGCAATCGGATGAAATCTGACTACTATTATATATCATACAAAAAAGAGATCAATGCAGAAAATAAATAAATATTTTTGAAGTTTGTAGAGGAGACTCTCTTTTTTTTTTAAATATTTATTTATTTTTAGTTCTTGGCGGACACAACACCTTTGTTTGTTTGTGGTGCTGAGGATCGAACCCGGGCCGCACGCATACCAGGCGAGCGCGCTACCGCTTGAGCCACATCCCCAGCCAAACAGAGGAGACTCTCTTAATGTTTTTGTCATCTGCGTACCTCACTTTCTTAGAGTGTTCTATTTTAAAATCAAGAAGATGATTTCCATAAATTAGATTACATTAAAATTAAAAGTATTCACTAAAATAAACTCCTTTTTAAAATTGATTCTTAAGACATTTTACTTAAAACCATTTTTTGTATTAGGTACTTTACACAAAGTTTTTTCATGGTATATGTACTCTGATTCCACATAAAAAACAATCCATTAAACAGGGAATACAGGGAATATGTTTCACAAATTTGTCATTTTATTTACTCTCTCTCTCTCTCTCTCTCTTTCTTCTTCTTCTTCTTCTTTTTCTTCTTCTTCTTCTTCTTCTTCTTCTTCTTCTTCTTCTTCTTCTTCTTCTTCTTCTTCTGCTTCTTCTTCTTCTGCTTCTTCTTCTTCTTCTTCTTCTTCTTCTTCGTGAACATACCTGAAGGAGTAATAAATAAAATTTTAATGTAACATATTGAGTGAAAACGTGGAATTAAAGTAAATTTTTCTTTCTTTCTTTCTTTTTTCTTTCTTTCTTTCTTTCTTTATTTTTCTTTCTTTCTTTCTGTATTTCTTTCTTTCTTTTTTAGTAAATGCTCACTCTGAAAATAATATCATTGTTTTAATGGAGAGATTTTCAAATTGTTTTCTGAAAAGTAAATATTTTAATCTTTGTGGTAGGCATGGTGGGTAGATTTATCTCACATTATTTGATTCTACCATTGTAGAATTCAATAAACCATAGACAGTATGTAAATAAATCTAGTTATCAATTAATTTTTCTTGGGTCAGGTCTTTAGTGTTGTATTGACAAAGTCCACACTGAACCTCAGGTTGTCAAGGACAAATAAGTTTTGTTTTAGTATGTTTTCTGAATTTGCATTAAATACAATTATTTTGGTTTTGTGTGTAAAGATAAATTTTAATAAACACAGGTTCCACAAAAGTCCTACTGCTAAGTCAAACAAAATATTTAATACTCTACACAGAAACTCTGAAACATTTTCAAAGAAATATTTAAAAGCCTAAATAAATATGGTCAGATCCTTGCTCATGAATTAGAAGAGTCAGTGTGGCAAAACTGTTCACTTTCAACAAAGTTACCTGTAGATTCATTTTAGTAGTAAACAAAAATCTCCAGAGTGTGTGTGTGAGTGTGTGTGTGTGTATGTGCTTGTGTCTGTGTGTGTGCTATGTGTTTATGTGTGTGTGTATCTAAATTAGTAAGACGTTTTAAAAATTTTAGCATTGGCATGTTGAATAAGGCAGAAATATTTTTGAGAAGTGAATCATTAGATACCAAAAGTTTTTTTTTTTTTTTCCGATTTTAGAAAAATAGTTTTCAGTGGCTCTGGGTGAGGAACAGTGTGTAGATGCCGAGTGCTCGGTTACATCAGGCAGCAGCCCCTCGAGGTGGTCCGTGGGTCCCCCTGCTGGTGGAAAAGATCCTCCCGGTTCTCCTTCTCCCGCACCACAGAAGACTGCTTCACTGCTCCTGTGGCCACTTCCTCTCCATCGGCGTGGACCAGCACAGTGCGGAAACTTTCGCCCGAGCCCCAGCTGCTCTGGCTCTTCCACACCAGGGTGGCGGGGGGCTGTGGGCCACCCCGGCACCAGCTGCCCACACCGTGACTGTCTGGCCGGCCCGCAGGACGTACTTGGGTGTGAACTTACAGGCGATCTCATCGCCCTCCAGGACCTGCCTCTTAATCCTCCAGTTCCCCAGGGACTGATCCTTGTCTGAGTCCTTCTTGAGCCGCAGGAACCTGCCCTCCAGGTCAGTCTCCTCCGTGCTGACGCTGCAGGTGGCCGAGGCCTGCTGGGCCAGGAGGAAGCTGCTGCTGCTGCTGCCCGAGCCAATGCTGCCCGAGCCAATGCCACTTGAGCCGCTGCCTGGGGGCTCCTCCGCCTCCAGACGCAGCCGCTTGCTTCGGCTTGAACGCCCAGCTCTGGACATGCTGCTGCTGCTGCTGCTCCAGGTGGCCCGTGAGATGGTGACCCGTGAGGAGGGGCTGGGAGCCAGCTTCAGCCTCTCCTCCTCGCCCTCTAGGAGCTTGCGGTAGGCGCTGATCTCCATGTCCAAGGTCAACTGGACGTCCAGCAACTCCTGGTACTCGGCCAGCTGTTGCTGCATCACATCACGCATCTCCATCATCTCCTGCTCCTTGGCGTCCAGCGTCTTCCGGAACTTCTCCCGCTCCTCAGTCCTGGCCCCTTCCAGCTCTCGGATGCGGTCCTCAGCAGCACTGGCCTGCTTCTGGAGGCTGGAGATCTGGTAGCTGGGGGACTCGATCCGCATGCGGGCCTCCTTCAGCTCCTCACCGGCAGCATACCAAAAGTTTTTATGAACACTTTTTAAGCTACAGTAATCAAGGCAGCTTTTTATAATACAAAAATATTCACAGAAAATTAGAATTAATCCTGAAACATAGTCACATAGACATGGAAATTGTATTGGAAACAAACCTACTACCGATCAACTTTATATTACACCATGTGTGGAAGTTAAATATACAAATGCAATCGGATGAAATCTGACTACTATTATATATCATACAAAAAAGAGATCAATGCAGAAAATAAATAAATATTTTTGAAGTTTGTAGAGGAGACTCTCTTTTTTTTTAAATATTTATTTATTTTTAGTTCTTGGCGGACACAACACCTTTGTTTGTTTGTGGTGCTGAGGATCGAACCCGGGCCGCACGCATGCCAGGCGAGCGCGCTACCGCTTGAGCCACATCCCCAGCCAAACAGAGGAGACTCTCTTAATGTTTTTGTCATCTGCGTACCTCACTTTCTTAGAGTGTTCTATTTTAAAATCAAGAAGATGATTTCCATAAATTAGATTACATTAAAATTAAAAGTATTCACTAAAATAAACTCCTTTTTAAAATTGATTCTTAAGATATTTTACTTAAAACCATTTTTTGTATTAGGTACTTTACACAAAGTTTTTTCATGGTATATGTACTCTGATTCCACATAAAAAACAATCCATTAAACAGGGAATACAGGGAATATGTTTCACAAATTTGTCATTTTATTTACTCTCTCTCTCTCTCTCTCTCTTTCTTCTTCTTCTTCTTCTTTCTTCTTCTTCTTCTTCTTCTTCTTCTTCTTCTTCTTCTTCTTCTTCTTCTTCTGCTTCTTCTTCTTCTGCTTCTTCTTCTTCTTCTTCTTCTTCTTCTTCTTCTTCTTCTTCTTCTTCGTGAACATACCTGAAGGAGTAATAAATAAAATTTTAATGTAACATATTGAGTGAAAACGTGGAATTAAAGTAAATTTTTCTTTCTTTCTTTCTTTTTTCTTTCTTTCTTTCTTTCTTTCTTTTTCTTTCTTTCTTTCTGTATTTCTTTCTTTCTTTTTTAGTAAATGCTCACTCTGAAAATAATATCATTGTTTTAATGGAGAGATTTTCAAATTGTTTTCTGAAAAGTAAATATTTTAATCTTTGTGGTAGGCATGGTGGGTAGATTTATCTCACATTATTTGATTCTACCATTGTAGAATTCAATAAACCATAGACAGTATGTAAATAAATCTAGTTATCAATTAATTTTTCTTGGGTCAGGTCTTTAGTGTTGTATTGACAAAGTCCACACTGAACCTCAGGTTGTCAAGGACAAATAAGTTTTGTTTTAGTATGTTTTCTGAATTTGCATTAAATACAGTTATTTTGGTTTTGTGTGTAAAGATAAATTTTAATAAACACAGGTTCCACAAAAGTCCTACTGCTAAGTCAAACAAAATATTTAATACTCTACACAGAAACTCTGAAACATTTTCAAAGAAATATTTAAAAGCCTAAATAAATATGGTCAGATCCTTGCTCATGAATTAGAAGAGTCAGTGTGGCAAAACTGTTCACTTTCAACAAAGTTACCTGTAGATTCATTTTAGTAGTAAACAAAAATCTCCAGAGTGTGTGTGTGAGTGTGTGTGTGTGTATGTGCTTGTGTCTGTGTGTGTGCTATGTGTTTATGTGTGTGTGTATCTAAATTAGTAAGACGTTTTAAAAATTTTAGCATTGGCATGTTGAATAAGGCAGAAATATTTTTGAGAAGTGAATCATTAGATACCAAAAGTTTTTTTTTTTTTTTCCGATTTTAGAAAAATAGTTTTCAGTGGCTCTGGGTGAGGAACAGTGTGTAGATGCCGAGTGCTCGGTTACATCAGGCAGCAGCCCCTCGAGGTGGTCCGTGGGTCCCCCTGCTGGTGGAAAAGATCCTCCCGGTTCTCCTTCTCCCGCACCACAGAAGACTGCTTCACTGCTCCTGTGGCCACTTCCTCTCCATCGGCGTGGACCAGCACAGTGCGGAAACTTTCGCCCGAGCCCCAGCTGCTCTGGCTCTTCCACACCAGGGTGGCGGGGGGCTGTGGGCCACCCCGGCACCAGCTGCCCACACCGTGACTGTCTGGCCGGCCCGCAGGACGTACTTGGGTGTGAACTTACAGGCGATCTCATCGCCCTCCAGGACCTGCCTCTTAATCCTCCAGTTCCCCAGGGACTGATCCTTGTCTGAGTCCTTCTTGAGCCGCAGGAACCTGCCCTCCAGGTCAGTCTCCTCCGTGCTGACGCTGCAGGTGGCCGAGGCCTGCTGGGCCAGGAGGAAGCTGCTGCTGCTGCTGCCCGAGCCAATGCTGCCCGAGCCAATGCCACTTGAGCCGCTGCCTGGGGGCTCCTCCGCCTCCAGACGCAGCCGCTTGCTTCGGCTTGAACGCCCAGCTCTGGACATGCTGCTGCTGCTGCTGCTCCAGGTGGCCCGTGAGATGGTGACCCGTGAGGAGGGGCTGGGAGCCAGCTTCAGCCTCTCCTCCTCGCCCTCTAGGAGCTTGCGGTAGGCGCTGATCTCCATGTCCAAGGTCAACTGGACGTCCAGCAACTCCTGGTACTCGGCCAGCTGTTGCTGCATCACATCACGCATCTCCATCATCTCCTGCTCCTTGGCGTCCAGCGTCTTCCGGAACTTCTCCCGCTCCTCAGTCCTGGCCCCTTCCAGCTCTCGGATGCGGTCCTCAGCAGCACTGGCCTGCTTCTGGAGGCTGGAGATCTGGTAGCTGGGGGACTCGATCCGCATGCGGGCCTCCTTCAGCTCCTCACCGGCAGCATACCAAAAGTTTTTATGAACACTTTTTAAGCTACAGTAATCAAGGCAGCTTTTTATAATACAAAAATATTCACAGAAAATTAGAATTAATCCTGAAACATAGTCACATAGACATGGAAATTGTATTGGAAACAAACCTACTACCGATCAACTTTATATTACACCATGTGTGGAAGTTAAATATACAAATGCAATCGGATGAAATCTGACTACTATTATATATCATACAAAAAAGAGATCAATGCAGAAAATAAATAAATATTTTTGAAGTTTGTAGAGGAGACTCTCTTTTTTTTTTAAATATTTATTTATTTTTAGTTCTTGGCGGACACAACACCTTTGTTTGTTTGTGGTGCTGAGGATCGAACCCGGGCCGCACGCATACCAGGCGAGCGCGCTACCGCTTGAGCCACATCCCCAGCCAAACAGAGGAGACTCTCTTAATGTTTTTGTCATCTGCGTACCTCACTTTCTTAGAGTGTTCTATTTTAAAATCAAGAAGATGATTTCCATAAATTAGATTACATTAAAATTAAAAGTATTCACTAAAATAAACTCCTTTTTAAAATTGATTCTTAAGACATTTTACTTAAAACCATTTTTTGTATTAGGTACTTTACACAAAGTTTTTTCATGGTATATGTACTCTGATTCCACATAAAAAACAATCCATTAAACAGGGAATACAGGGAATATGTTTCACAAATTTGTCATTTTATTTACTCTCTCTCTCTCTCTCTCTCTCTTCTTCTTCTTCTTCTTCTTCTTCTTCTTCTTCTTCTTCTTCTTCTTCTTCTTCTTCTTCTTCTTCTTCTTCTTCTTCTTCTGCTTCTTCTTCTTCTGCTTCTTCTTCTTCTTCTTCTTCTTCTTCTTCGTGAACATACCTGAAGGAGTAATAAATAAAATTTTAATGTAACATATTGAGTGAAAACGTGGAATTAAAGTAAATTTTTCTTTCTTTCTTTCTTTTTTCTTTCTTTCTTTCTTTCTTTATTTTTCTTTCTTTCTTTCTGTATTTCTTTCTTTCTTTTTTAGTAAATGCTCACTCTGAAAATAATATCATTGTTTTAATGGAGAGATTTTCAAATTGTTTTCTGAAAAGTAAATATTTTAATCTTTGTGGTAGGCATGGTGGGTAGATTTATCTCACATTATTTGATTCTACCATTGTAGAATTCAATAAACCATAGACAGTATGTAAATAAATCTAGTTATCAATTAATTTTTCTTGGGTCAGGTCTTTAGTGTTGTATTGACAAAGTCCACACTGAACCTCAGGTTGTCAAGGACAAATAAGTTTTGTTTTAGTATGTTTTCTGAATTTGCATTAAATACAATTATTTTGGTTTTGTGTGTAAAGATAAATTTTAATAAACACAGGTTCCACAAAAGTCCTACTGCTAAGTCAAACAAAATATTTAATACTCTACACAGAAACTCTGAAACATTTTCAAAGAAATATTTAAAAGCCTAAATAAATATGGTCAGATCCTTGCTCATGAATTAGAAGAGTCAGTGTGGCAAAACTGTTCACTTTCAACAAAGTTACCTGTAGATTCATTTTAGTAGTAAACAAAAATCTCCAGAGTGTGTGTGTGAGTGTGTGTGTGTGTATGTGCTTGTGTCTGTGTGTGTGCTATGTGTTTATGTGTGTGTGTATCTAAATTAGTAAGACGTTTTAAAAATTTTAGCATTGGCATGTTGAATAAGGCAGAAATATTTTTGAGAAGTGAATCATTAGATACCAAAAGTTTTTTTTTTTTTTCCGATTTTAGAAAAATAGTTTTCAGTGGCTCTGGGTGAGGAACAGTGTGTAGATGCCGAGTGCTCGGTTACATCAGGCAGCAGCCCCTCGAGGTGGTCCGTGGGTCCCCCTGCTGGTGGAAAAGATCCTCCCGGTTCTCCTTCTCCCGCACCACAGAAGACTGCTTCACTGCTCCTGTGGCCACTTCCTCTCCATCGGCGTGGACCAGCACAGTGCGGAAACTTTCGCCCGAGCCCCAGCTGCTCTGGCTCTTCCACACCAGGGTGGCGGGGGGCTGTGGGCCACCCCGGCACCAGCTGCCCACACCGTGACTGTCTGGCCGGCCCGCAGGACGTACTTGGGTGTGAACTTACAGGCGATCTCATCGCCCTCCAGGACCTGCCTCTTAATCCTCCAGTTCCCCAGGGACTGATCCTTGTCTGAGTCCTTCTTGAGCCGCAGGAACCTGCCCTCCAGGTCAGTCTCCTCCGTGCTGACGCTGCAGGTGGCCGAGGCCTGCTGGGCCAGGAGGAAGCTGCTGCTGCTGCTGCCCGAGCCAATGCTGCCCGAGCCAATGCCACTTGAGCCGCTGCCTGGGGGCTCCTCCGCCTCCAGACGCAGCCGCTTGCTTCGGCTTGAACGCCCAGCTCTGGACATGCTGCTGCTGCTGCTGCTCCAGGTGGCCCGTGAGATGGTGACCCGTGAGGAGGGGCTGGGAGCCAGCTTCAGCCTCTCCTCCTCGCCCTCTAGGAGCTTGCGGTAGGCGCTGATCTCCATGTCCAAGGTCAACTGGACGTCCAGCAACTCCTGGTACTCGGCCAGCTGTTGCTGCATCACATCACGCATCTCCATCATCTCCTGCTCCTTGGCGTCCAGCGTCTTCCGGAACTTCTCCCGCTCCTCAGTCCTGGCCCCTTCCAGCTCTCGGATGCGGTCCTCAGCAGCACTGGCCTGCTTCTGGAGGCTGGAGATCTGGTAGCTGGGGGACTCGATCCGCATGCGGGCCTCCTTCAGCTCCTCACCGGCAGCATACCAAAAGTTTTTATGAACACTTTTTAAGCTACAGTAATCAAGGCAGCTTTTTATAATACAAAAATATTCACAGAAAATTAGAATTAATCCTGAAACATAGTCACATAGACATGGAAATTGTATTGGAAACAAACCTACTACCGATCAACTTTATATTACACCATGTGTGGAAGTTAAATATACAAATGCAATCGGATGAAATCTGACTACTATTATATATCATACAAAAAAGAGATCAATGCAGAAAATAAATAAATATTTTTGAAGTTTGTAGAGGAGACTCTCTTTTTTTTTTAATATTTATTTATTTTTAGTTCTTGGCGGACACAACACCTTTGTTTGTTTGTGGTGCTGAGGATCGAACCCGGGCCGCACGCACCCGGGCCGCACGCATGCCAGGCGAGCGCGCTACTGCTTGAGCCACATCCCCAGCCAAACAGAGGAGACTCTCTTAATGTTTTTGTCATCTGCGTACCTCACTTTCTTAGAGTGTTCTATTTTAAAATCAAGAAGATGATTTCCATAAATTAGATTACATTAAAATTAAAAGTATTCACTAAAATAAACTCCTTTTTAAAATTGATTCTTAAGACATTTTACTTAAAACCATTTTTTGTATTAGGTACTTTACACAAAGTTTTTTCATGGTATATGTACTCTGATTCCACATAAAAAACAATCCATTAAACAGGGAATACAGGGAATATGTTTCACAAATTTGTCATTTTATTTACTCTCTCTCTCTCTCTCTCTCTTTCTTCTTCTTCTTCTTCTTTTTCTTCTTCTTCTTCTTCTTCTTCTTCTTCTTCTTCTTCTTCTTCTTCTTCTTCTTCTTCTTCTTCTTCTTCTTCTTCTTCTTCTTCTTCTTCTTCGTGAACATACCTGAAGGAGTAATAAATAAAATTTTAATGTAACATATTGAGTGAAAACGTGGAATTAAAGTAAATTTTTCTTTCTTTCTTTCTTTTTTCTTTCTTTCTTTCTTTCTTTCTTTATTTTTCTTTCTTTCTTTCTGTATTTCTTTCTTTCTTTTTCAGTAAATGCTCACTCTGAAAATAATATCATTGTTTTAATGGAGAGATTTTCAAATTGTTTTCTGAAAAGTAAATATTTTAATCTTTGTGGTAGGCATGGTGGGTAGATTTATCTCACATTATTTGATTCTACCATTGTAGAATTCAATAAACCATAGACAGTATGTAAATAAATCTAGTTATCAATTAATTTTTCTTGGGTCAGGTCTTTAGTGTTGTATTGACAAAGTCCACACTGAACCTCAGGTTGTCAAGGACAAATAAGTTTTGTTTTAGTATGTTTTCTGAATTTGCATTAAATACAATTATTTTGGTTTTGTGTGTAAAGATAAATTTTAATAAACACAGGTTCCACAAAAGTCCTACTGCTAAGTCAAACAAAATATTTAATACTCTACACAGAAACTCTGAAACATTTTCAAAGAAATATTTAAAAGCCTAAATAAATATGGTCAGATCCTTGCTCATGAATTAGAAGAGTCAGTGTGGCAAAACTGTTCACTTTCAACAAAGTTACCTGTAGATTCATTTTAGTAGTAAACAAAAATCTCCAGAGTGTGTGTGTGAGTGTGTGTGTGTGTATGTGCTTGTGTCTGTGTGTGTGCTATGTGTTTATGTGTGTGTGTATCTAAATTAGTAAGACGTTTTAAAAATTTTAGCATTGGCATGTTGAATAAGGCAGAAATATTTTTGAGAAGTGAATCATTAGATACCAAAAGTTTTTTTTTTTTTTTCCGATTTTAGAAAAATAGTTTTCAGTGGCTCTGGGTGAGGAACAGTGTGTAGATGCCGAGTGCTCGGTTACATCAGGCAGCAGCCCCTCGAGGTGGTCCGTGGGTCCCCCTGCTGGTGGAAAAGATCCTCCCGGTTCTCCTTCTCCCGCACCACAGAAGACTGCTTCACTGCTCCTGTGGCCACTTCCTCTCCATCGGCGTGGACCAGCACAGTGCGGAAACTTTCGCCCGAGCCCCAGCTGCTCTGGCTCTTCCACACCAGGGTGGCGGGGGGCTGTGGGCCACCCCGGCACCAGCTGCCCACACCGTGACTGTCTGGCCGGCCCGCAGGACGTACTTGGGTGTGAACTTACAGGCGATCTCATCGCCCTCCAGGACCTGCCTCTTAATCCTCCAGTTCCCCAGGGACTGATCCTTGTCTGAGTCCTTCTTGAGCCGCAGGAACCTGCCCTCCAGGTCAGTCTCCTCCGTGCTGACGCTGCAGGTGGCCGAGGCCTGCTGGGCCAGGAGGAAGCTGCTGCTGCTGCTGCCCGAGCCAATGCTGCCCGAGCCAATGCCACTTGAGCCGCTGCCTGGGGGCTCCTCCGCCTCCAGACGCAGCCGCTTGCTTCGGCTTGAACGCCCAGCTCTGGACATGCTGCTGCTGCTGCTGCTCCAGGTGGCCCGTGAGATGGTGACCCGTGAGGAGGGGCTGGGAGCCAGCTTCAGCCTCTCCTCCTCGCCCTCTAGGAGCTTGCGGTAGGCGCTGATCTCCATGTCCAAGGTCAACTGGACGTCCAGCAACTCCTGGTACTCGGCCAGCTGTTGCTGCATCACATCACGCATCTCCATCATCTCCTGCTCCTTGGCGTCCAGCGTCTTCCGGAACTTCTCCCGCTCCTCAGTCCTGGCCCCTTCCAGCTCTCGGATGCGGTCCTCAGCAGCACTGGCCTGCTTCTGGAGGCTGGAGATCTGGTAGCTGGGGGACTCGATCCGCATGCGGGCCTCCTTCAGCTCCTCACCGGCAGCATACCAAAAGTTTTTATGAACACTTTTTAAGCTACAGTAATCAAGGCAGCTTTTTATAATACAAAAATATTCACAGAAAATTAGAATTAATCCTGAAACATAGTCACATAGACATGGAAATTGTATTGGAAACAAACCTACTACCGATCAACTTTATATTACACCATGTGTGGAAGTTAAATATACAAATGCAATCGGATGAAATCTGACTACTATTATATATCATACAAAAAAGAGATCAATGCAGAAAATAAATAAATATTTTTGAAGTTTGTAGAGGAGACTCTCTTTTTTTTTTAAATATTTATTTATTTTTAGTTCTTGGCGGACACAACACCTTTGTTTGTTTGTGGTGCTGAGGATCGAACCCGGGCCGCACGCATGCCAGGCGAGCGCGCTACCGCTTGAGCCACATCCCCAGCCAAACAGAGGAGACTCTCTTAATGTTTTTGTCATCTGCGTACCTCACTTTCTTAGAGTGTTCTATTTTAAAATCAAGAAGATGATTTCCATAAATTAGATTACATTAAAATTAAAAGTATTCACTAAAATAAACTCCTTTTTAAAATTGATTCTTAAGACATTTTACTTAAAACCATTTTTTGTATTAGGTACTTTACACAAAGTTTTTTCATGGTATATGTACTCTGATTCCACATAAAAAACAATCCATTAAACAGGGAATACAGGGAATATGTTTCACAAATTTGTCATTTTATTTACTCTCTCTCTCTCTCTCTCTCTTTCTTCTTCTTCTTCTTCTTTTTCTTCTTCTTCTTCTTCTTCTTCTTCTTCTTCTTCTTCTTCTTCTTCTTCTTCTTCTGCTTCTTCTTCTTCTGCTTCTTCTTCTTCTTCTTCTTCTTCTTCTTCTTCTTCTTCTTCTTCTTCTTCTTCTTCTTCTTCTTCTTCGTGAACATACCTGAAGGAGTAATAAATAAAATTTTAATGTAACATATTGAGTGAAAACGTGGAATTAAAGTAAATTTTTCTTTCTTTCTTTCTTTTTTCTTTCTTTCTTTCTTTCTTTCTTTTTCTTTCTTTCTTTCTGTATTTCTTTCTTTCTTTTTTAGTAAATGCTCACTCTGAAAATAATATCATTGTTTTAATGGAGAGATTTTCAAATTGTTTTCTGAAAAGTAAATATTTTAATCTTTGTGGTAGGCATGGTGGGTAGATTTATCTCACATTATTTGATTCTACCATTGTAGAATTCAATAAACCATAGACAGTATGTAAATAAATCTAGTTATCAATTAATTTTTCTTGGGTCAGGTCTTTAGTGTTGTATTGACAAAGTCCACACTGAACCTCAGGTTGTCAAGGACAAATAAGTTTTGTTTTAGTATGTTTTCTGAATTTGCATTAAATACAATTATTTTGGTTTTGTGTGTAAAGATAAATTTTAATAAACACAGGTTCCACAAAAGTCCTACTGCTAAGTCAAACAAATATTTAATACTCTACACAGAAACTCTGAAACATTTTCAAAGAAATATTTAAAAGCCTAAATAAATATGGTCAGATCCTTGCTCATGAATTAGAAGAGTCAGTGTGGCAAAACTGTTCACTTTCAACAAAGTTACCTGTAGATTCATTTTAGTAGTAAACAAAAATCTCCAGAGTGTGTGTGTGAGTGTGTGTGTGTGTATGTGCTTGTGTCTGTGTGTGTGCTATGTGTTTATGTGTGTGTGTATCTAAATTAGTAAGACGTTTTAAAAATTTTAGCATTGGCATGTTGAATAAGGCAGAAATATTTTTGAGAAGTGAATCATTAGATACCAAAAGTTTTTTTTTTTTTTTTTTCCGATTTTAGAAAAATAGTTTTCAGTGGCTCTGGGTGAGGAACAGTGTGTAGATGCCGAGTGCTCGGTTACATCAGGCAGCAGCCCCTCGAGGTGGTCCGTGGGTCCCCCTGCTGGTGGAAAAGATCCTCCCGGTTCTCCTTCTCCCGCACCACAGAAGACTGCTTCACTGCTCCTGTGGCCACTTCCTCTCCATCGGCGTGGACCAGCACAGTGCGGAAACTTTCGCCCGAGCCCCAGCTGCTCTGGCTCTTCCACACCAGGGTGGCGGGGGGCTGTGGGCCACCCCGGCACCAGCTGCCCACACCGTGACTGTCTGGCCGGCCCGCAGGACGTACTTGGGTGTGAACTTACAGGCGATCTCATCGCCCTCCAGGACCTGCCTCTTAATCCTCCAGTTCCCCAGGGACTGATCCTTGTCTGAGTCCTTCTTGAGCCGCAGGAACCTGCCCTCCAGGTCAGTCTCCTCCGTGCTGACGCTGCAGGTGGCCGAGGCCTGCTGGGCCAGGAGGAAGCTGCTGCTGCTGCTGCCTGAGCCAATGCTGCCCGAGCCAATGCCACTTGAGCCGCTGCCTGGGGGCTCCTCCGCCTCCAGACGCAGCCGCTTGCTTCGGCTTGAACGCCCAGCTCTGGACATGCTGCTGCTGCTGCTGCTCCAGGTGGCCCGTGAGATGGTGACCCGTGAGGAGGGGCTGGGAGCCAGCTTCAGCCTCTCCTCCTCGCCCTCTAGGAGCTTGCGGTAGGCGCTGATCTCCATGTCCAAGGTCAACTGGACGTCCAGCAACTCCTGGTACTCGGCCAGCTGTTGCTGCATCACATCACGCATCTCCATCATCTCCTGCTCCTTGGCGTCCAGCGTCTTCCGGAACTTCTCCCGCTCCTCAGTCCTGGCCCCTTCCAGCTCTCGGATGCGGTCCTCAGCAGCACTGGCCTGCTTCTGGAGGCTGGAGATCTGGTAGCTGGGGGACTCGATCCGCATGCGGGCCTCCTTCAGCTCCTCACCGGCAGCATACCAAAAGTTTTTATGAACACTTTTTAAGCTACAGTAATCAAGGCAGCTTTTTATAATACAAAAATATTCACAGAAAATTAGAATTAATCCTGAAACATAGTCACATAGACATGGAAATTGTATTGGAAACAAACCTACTACCGATCAACTTTATATTACACCATGTGTGGAAGTTAAATATACAAATGCAATCGGATGAAATCTGACTACTATTATATATCATACAAAAAAG
This sequence comes from Urocitellus parryii, assembly GCF_045843805.1. Taxonomy (NCBI): domain Eukaryota; kingdom Metazoa; phylum Chordata; class Mammalia; order Rodentia; family Sciuridae; genus Urocitellus; species Urocitellus parryii. Next base: position 23,343 of record NW_027553005.1, read on the forward strand.
AGATCAATGCAGAAAATAAATAAATATTTTTGAAGTTTGTAGAGGAGACTCTCTTTTTTTTTTAAATATTTATTTATTTTTAGTTCTTGGCGGACACAACACCTTTGTTTGTTTGTGGTGCTGAGGATCGAACCCGGGCCGCACGCATGCCAGGCGAGCGCGCTACCGCTTGAGCCACATCCCCAGCCAAACAGAGGAGACTCTCTTAATGTTTTTGTCATCTGCGTACCTCACTTTCTTAGAGTGTTCTATTTTAAAATCAAGAAGATGATTTCCATAAATTAGATTACATTAAAATTAAAAGTATTCACTAAAATAAACTCCTTTTTAAAATTGATTCTTAAGACATTTTACTTAAAACCATTTTTTGTATTAGGTACTTTACACAAAGTTTTTTCATGGTATATGTACTCTGATTCCACATAAAAAAACAATCCATTAAACAGGGAATACAGGGAATATGTTTCACAAATTTGTCATTTTATTTACTCTCTCTCTCTCTCTCTCTCTCTCTCTCTCTCTTTCTTCTTCTTCTTCTTTTTCTTCTTCTTCTTCTTCTTCTTCTTCTTCTGCTTCTTCTTCTTCTTCTTCTTCTTCTTCTTCTTCTTCTTCTTCTTCTTCGTGAACATACCTGAAGGAGTAATAAATAAAATTTTAATGTAACATATTGAGTGAAAACGTGGAATTAAAGTAAATTTTTCTTTCTTTCTTTCTTTTTTCTTTCTTTCTTTCTTTCTTTATTTTTCTTTCTTTCTTTCTGTATTTCTTTCTTTCTTTTTTAGTAAATGCTCACTCTGAAAATAATATCATTGTTTTAATGGAGAGATTTTCAAATTGTTTTCTGAAAAGTAAATATTTTAATCTTTGTGGTAGGCATGGTGGGTAGATTTATCTCACATTATTTGATTCTACCATTGTAGAATTCAATAAACCATAGACAGTATGTAAATAAATCTAGTTATCAATTAATTTTTCTTGGGTCAGGTCTTTAGTGTTGTATTGACAAAGTCCACACTGAACCTCAGGTTGTCAAGGACAAATAAGTTTTGTTTTAGTATGTTTTCTGAATTTGCATTAAATACAATTATTTTGGTTTTGTGTGTAAAGATAAATTTTAATAAACACAGGTTCCACAAAAGTCCTACTGCTAAGTCAAACAAAATATTTAATACTCTACACAGAAACTCTGAAACATTTTCAAAGAAATATTTAAAAGCCTAAATAAATATGGTCAGATCCTTGCTCATGAATTAGAAGAGTCAGTGTGGCAAAACTGTTCACTTTCAACAAAGTTACCTGTAGATTCATTTTAGTAGTAAACAAAAATCTCCAGAGTGTGTGTGTGAGTGTGTGTGTGTGTATGTGCTTGTGTCTGTGTGTGTGCTATGTGTTTATGTGTGTGTGTATCTAAATTAGTAAGACGTTTTAAAAATTTTAGCATTGGCATGTTGAATAAGGCAGAAATATTTTTGAGAAGTGAATCATTAGATACCAAAAGTTTTTTTTTTTTTTTTCCGATTTTAGAAAAATAGTTTTCAGTGGCTCTGGGTGAGGAACAGTGTGTAGATGCCGAGTGCTCGGTTACATCAGGCAGCAGCCCCTCGAGGTGGTCCGTGGGTCCCCCTGCTGGTGGAAAAGATCCTCCCGGTTCTCCTTCTCCCGCACCACAGAAGACTGCTTCACTGCTCCTGTGGCCACTTCCTCTCCATCGGCGTGGACCAGCACAGTGCGGAAACTTTCGCCCGAGCCCCAGCTGCTCTGGCTCTTCCACACCAGGGTGGCGGGGGGCTGTGGGCCACCCCGGCACCAGCTGCCCACACCGTGACTGTCTGGCCGGCCCGCAGGACGTACTTGGGTGTGAACTTACAGGCGATCTCATCGCCCTCCAGGACCTGCCTCTTAATCCTCCAGTTCCCCAGGGACTGATCCTTGTCTGAGTCCTTCTTGAGCCGCAGGAACCTGCCCTCCAGGTCAGTCTCCTCCGTGCTGACGCTGCAGGTGGCCGAGGCCTGCTGGGCCAGGAGGAAGCTGCTGCTGCTGCTGCCCGAGCCAATGCTGCCCGAGCCAATGCCACTTGAGCCGCTGCCTGGGGGCTCCTCCGCCTCCAGACGCAGCCGCTTGCTTCGGCTTGAACGCCCAGCTCTGGACATGCTGCTGCTGCTGCTGCTCCAGGTGGCCCGTGAGATGGTGACCCGTGAGGAGGGGCTGGGAGCCAGCTTCAGCCTCTCCTCCTCGCCCTCTAGGAGCTTGCGGTAGGCGCTGATCTCCATGTCCAAGGTCAACTGGACGTCCAGCAACTCCTGGTACTCGGCCAGCTGTTGCTGCATCACATCACGCATCTCCATCATCTCCTGCTCCTTGGCGTCCAGCGTCTTCCGGAACTTCTCCCGCTCCTCAGTCCTGGCCCCTTCCAGCTCTCGGATGCGGTCCTCAGCAGCACTGGCCTGCTTCTGGAGGCTGGAGATCTGGTAGCTGGGGGACTCGATCCGCATGCGGGCCTCCTTCAGCTCCTCACCGGCAGCATACCAAAAGTTTTTATGAACACTTTTTAAGCTACAGTAATCAAGGCAGCTTTTTATAATACAAAAATATTCACAGAAAATTAGAATTAATCCTGAAACATAGTCACATAGACATGGAAATTGTATTGGAAACAAACCTACTACCGATCAACTTTATATTACACCATGTGTGGAAGTTAAATATACAAATGCAATCGGATGAAATCTGACTACTATTATATATCATACAAAAAAGAGATCAATGCAGAAAATAAATAAATATTTTTGAAGTTTGTAGAGGAGACTCTCTTTTTTTTTAAATATTTATTTATTTTTAGTTCTTGGCGGACACAACACCTTTGTTTGTTTGTGGTGCTGAGGATCGAACCCGGGCCGCACGCATGCCAGGCGAGCGCGCTACCGCTTGAGCCACATCCCCAGCCAAACAGAGGAGACTCTCTTAATGTTTTTGTCATCTGCGTACCTCACTTTCTTAGAGTGTTCTATTTTAAAATCAAGAAGATGATTTCCATAAATTAGATTACATTAAAATTAAAAGTATTCACTAAAATAAACTCCTTTTTAAAATTGATTCTTAAGATATTTTACTTAAAACCATTTTTTGTATTAGGTACTTTACACAAAGTTTTTTCATGGTATATGTACTCTGATTCCACATAAAAAACAATCCATTAAACAGGGAATACAGGGAATATGTTTCACAAATTTGTCATTTTATTTACTCTCTCTCTCTCTCTCTCTCTTTCTTCTTCTTCTTCTTCTTTTTCTTCTTCTTCTTCTTCTTCTTCTTCTTCTTCTTCTTCTTCTTCTTCTTCTGCTTCTTCTTCTTCTGCTGCTTCTTCTTCTTCTGCTTCTTCTTCTTCTTCTTCTTCTTCTTCTTCTTCTTCTTCTTCTTCTTCTTCTTCGTGAACATACCTGAAGGAGTAATAAATAAAATTTTAATGTAACATATTGAGTGAAAACGTGGAATTAAAGTAAATTTTTCTTTCTTTCTTTCTTTTTTCTTTCTTTCTTTCTTTCTTTCTTTTTCTTTCTTTCTTTCTGTATTTCTTTCTTTCTTTTTTAGTAAATGCTCACTCTGAAAATAATATCATTGTTTTAATGGAGAGATTTTCAAATTGTTTTCTGAAAAGTAAATATTTTAATCTTTGTGGTAGGCATGGTGGGTAGATTTATCTCACATTATTTGATTCTACCATTGTAGAATTCAATAAACCATAGACAGTATGTAAATAAATCTAGTTATCAATTAATTTTTCTTGGGTCAGGTCTTTAGTGTTGTATTGACAAAGTCCACACTGAACCTCAGGTTGTCAAGGACAAATAAGTTTTGTTTTAGTATGTTTTCTGAATTTGCATTAAATACAGTTATTTTGGTTTTGTGTGTAAAGATAAATTTTAATAAACACAGGTTCCACAAAAGTCCTACTGCTAAGTCAAACAAAATATTTAATACTCTACACAGAAACTCTGAAACATTTTCAAAGAAATATTTAAAAGCCTAAATAAATATGGTCAGATCCTTGCTCATGAATTAGAAGAGTCAGTGTGGCAAAACTGTTCACTTTCAACAAAGTTACCTGTAGATTCATTTTAGTAGTAAACAAAAATCTCCAGAGTGTGTGTGTGAGTGTGTGTGTGTGTATGTGCTTGTGTCTGTGTGTGTGCTATGTGTTTATGTGTGTGTGTATCTAAATTAGTAAGACGTTTTAAAAATTTTAGCATTGGCATGTTGAATAAGGCAGAAATATTTTTGAGAAGTGAATCATTAGATACCAAAAGTTTTTTTTTTTTTTTTCCGATTTTAGAAAAATAGTTTTCAGTGGCTCTGGGTGAGGAACAGTGTGTAGATGCCGAGTGCTCGGTTACATCAGGCAGCAGCCCCTCGAGGTGGTCCGTGGGTCCCCCTGCTGGTGGAAAAGATCCTCCCGGTTCTCCTTCTCCCGCACCACAGAAGACTGCTTCACTGCTCCTGTGGCCACTTCCTCTCCATCGGCGTGGACCAGCACAGTGCGGAAACTTTCGCCCGAGCCCCAGCTGCTCTGGCTCTTCCACACCAGGGTGGCGGGGGGCTGTGGGCCACCCCGGCACCAGCTGCCCACACCGTGACTGTCTGGCCGGCCCGCAGGACGTACTTGGGTGTGAACTTACAGGCGATCTCATCGCCCTCCAGGACCTGCCTCTTAATCCTCCAGTTCCCCAGGGACTGATCCTTGTCTGAGTCCTTCTTGAGCCGCAGGAACCTGCCCTCCAGGTCAGTCTCCTCCGTGCTGACGCTGCAGGTGGCCGAGGCCTGCTGGGCCAGGAGGAAGCTGCTGCTGCTGCTGCCCGAGCCAATGCTGCCCGAGCCAATGCCACTTGAGCCGCTGCCTGGGGGCTCCTCCGCCTCCAGACGCAGCCGCTTGCTTCGGCTTGAACGCCCAGCTCTGGACATGCTGCTGCTGCTGCTGCTCCAGGTGGCCCGTGAGATGGTGACCCGTGAGGAGGGGCTGGGAGCCAGCTTCAGCCTCTCCTCCTCGCCCTCTAGGAGCTTGCGGTAGGCGCTGATCTCCATGTCCAAGGTCAACTGGACGTCCAGCAACTCCTGGTACTCGGCCAGCTGTTGCTGCATCACATCACGCATCTCCATCATCTCCTGCTCCTTGGCGTCCAGCGTCTTCCGGAACTTCTCCCGCTCCTCAGTCCTGGCCCCTTCCAGCTCTCGGATGCGGTCCTCAGCAGCACTGGCCTGCTTCTGGAGGCTGGAGATCTGGTAGCTGGGGGACTCGATCCGCATGCGGGCCTCCTTCAGCTCCTCACCGGCAGCATACCAAAAGTTTTTATGAACACTTTTTAAGCTACAGTAATCAAGGCAGCTTTTTATAATACAAAAATATTCACAGAAAATTAGAATTAATCCTGAAACATAGTCACATAGACATGGAAATTGTATTGGAAACAAACCTACTACCGATCAACTTTATATTACACCATGTGTGGAAGTTAAATATACAAATGCAATCGGATGAAATCTGACTACTATTATATATCATACAAAAAAGAGATCAATGCAGAAAATAAATAAATATTTTTGAAGTTTGTAGAGGAGACTCTCTTTTTTTTTTAAATATTTATTTATTTTTAGTTCTTGGCGGACACAACACCTTTGTTTGTTTGTGGTGCTGAGGATCGAACCCGGGCCGCACGCATACCAGGCGAGCGCGCTACCGCTTGAGCCACATCCCCAGCCAAACAGAGGAGACTCTCTTAATGTTTTTGTCATCTGCGTACCTCACTTTCTTAGAGTGTTCTATTTTAAAATCAAGAAGATGATTTCCATAAATTAGATTACATTAAAATTAAAAGTATTCACTAAAATAAACTCCTTTTTAAAATTGATTCTTAAGACATTTTACTTAAAACCATTTTTTGTATTAGGTACTTTACACAAAGTTTTTTCATGGTATATGTACTCTGATTCCACATAAAAAACAATCCATTAAACAGGGAATACAGGGAATATGTTTCACAAATTTGTCATTTTATTTACTCTCTCTCTCTCTCTCTCTTTCTTCTTCTTCTTCTTCTTTTTCTTCTTCTTCTTCTTCTTCTTCTTCTTCTTCTTCTTCTTCTTCTTCTTCTGCTTCTTCTTCTTCTTCTTCTTCTTCTTCTTCGTGAACATACCTGAAGGAGTAATAAATAAAATTTTAATGTAACATATTGAGTGAAAACGTGGAATTAAAGTAAATTTTTCTTTCTTTCTTTCTTTTTTCTTTCTTTCTTTCTTTCTTTATTTTTCTTTCTTTCTTTCTGTATTTCTTTCTTTCTTTTTTAGTAAATGCTCACTCTGAAAATAATATCATTGTTTTAATGGAGAGATTTTCAAATTGTTTTCTGAAAAGTAAATATTTTAATCTTTGTGGTAGGCATGGTGGGTAGATTTATCTCACATTATTTGATTCTACCATTGTAGAATTCAATAAACCATAGACAGTATGTAAATAAATCTAGTTATCAATTAATTTTTCTTGGGTCAGGTCTTTAGTGTTGTATTGACAAAGTCCACACTGAACCTCAGGTTGTCAAGGACAAATAAGTTTTGTTTTAGTATGTTTTCTGAATTTGCATTAAATACAATTATTTTGGTTTTGTGTGTAAAGATAAATTTTAATAAACACAGGTTCCACAAAAGTCCTACTGCTAAGTCAAACAAAATATTTAATACTCTACACAGAAACTCTGAAACATTTTCAAAGAAATATTTAAAAGCCTAAATAAATATGGTCAGATCCTTGCTCATGAATTAGAAGAGTCAGTGTGGCAAAACTGTTCACTTTCAACAAAGTTACCTGTAGATTCATTTTAGTAGTAAACAAAAATCTCCAGAGTGTGTGTGTGAGTGTGTGTGTGTGTATGTGCTTGTGTCTGTGTGTGTGCTATGTGTTTATGTGTGTGTGTATCTAAATTAGTAAGACGTTTTAAAAATTTTAGCATTGGCATGTTGAATAAGGCAGAAATATTTTTGAGAAGTGAATCATTAGATACCAAAAGTTTTTTTTTTTTTTTTCCGATTTTAGAAAAATAGTTTTCAGTGGCTCTGGGTGAGGAACAGTGTGTAGATGCCGAGTGCTCGGTTACATCAGGCAGCAGCCCCTCGAGGTGGTCCGTGGGTCCCCCTGCTGGTGGAAAAGATCCTCCCGGTTCTCCTTCTCCCGCACCACAGAAGACTGCTTCACTGCTCCTGTGGCCACTTCCTCTCCATCGGCGTGGACCAGCACAGTGCGGAAACTTTCGCCCGAGCCCCAGCTGCTCTGGCTCTTCCACACCAGGGTGGCGGGGGGCTGTGGGCCACCCCGGCACCAGCTGCCCACACCGTGACTGTCTGGCCGGCCCGCAGGACGTACTTGGGTGTGAACTTACAGGCGATCTCATCGCCCTCCAGGACCTGCCTCTTAATCCTCCAGTTCCCCAGGGACTGATCCTTGTCTGAGTCCTTCTTGAGCTGCAGGAACCTGCCCTCCAGGTCAATCTCCTCCGTGCTGACGCTGCAGGTGGCAGAGGCCTGCTGGGCCAGGAGGAAGCTGCTGCTGCTGCTGCCCGAGCCAATGCTGCCCGAGCCAATGCCACTTGAGCCGCTGCCTGGGGGCTCCTCCGCCTCCAGACGCAGCCGCTTGCTTCGGCTTGAACGCCCAGCTCTGGACATGCTGCTGCTGCTGCTGCTCCAGGTGGCCCGTGAGATGGTGACCCGTGAGGAGGGGCTGGGAGCCAGCTTCAGCCTCTCCTCCTCGCCCTCTAGGAGCTTGCGGTAGGCGCTGATCTCCATGTCCAAGGTCAACTGGACGTCCAGCAACTCCTGGTACTCGGCCAGCTGTTGCTGCATCACATCACGCATCTCCATCATCTCCTGCTCCTTGGCGTCCAGCGTCTTCCGGAACTTCTCCCGCTCCTCAGTCCTGGCCCCTTCCAGCTCTCGGATGCGGTCCTCAGCAGCACTGGCCTGCTTCTGGAGGCTGGAGATCTGGTAGCTGGGGGACTCGATCCGCATGCGGGCCTCCTTCAGCTCCTCACCGGCAGCATACCAAAAGTTTTTATGAACACTTTTTAAGCTACAGTAATCAAGGCAGCTTTTTATAATACAAAAATATTCACAGAAAATTAGAATTAATCCTGAAACATAGTCACATAGACATGGAAATTGTATTGGAAACAAACCTACTACCGATCAACTTTATATTACACCATGTGTGGAAGTTAAATATACAAATGCAATCGGATGAAATCTGACTACTATTATATATCATACAAAAAAGAGATCAATGCAGAAAATAAATAAATATTTTTGAAGTTTGTAGAGGAGACTCTCTTTTTTTTTAAATATTTATTTATTTTTAGTTCTTGGCGGACACAACACCTTTGTTTGTTTGTGGTGCTGAGGATCGAACCCGGGCCGCACGCATACCAGGCGAGCGCGCTACCGCTTGAGCCACATCCCCAGCCAAACAGAGGAGACTCTCTTAATGTTTTTGTCATCTGCGTACCTCACTTTCTTAGAGTGTTCTATTTTAAAATCAAGAAGATGATTTCCATAAATTAGATTACATTAAAATTAAAAGTATTCACTAAAATAAACTCCTTTTTAAAATTGATTCTTAAGACATTTTACTTAAAACCATTTTTTGTATTAGGTACTTTACACAAAGTTTTTTCATGGTATATGTACTCTGATTCCACATAAAAAACAATCCATTAAACAGGGAATACAGGGAATATGTTTCACAAATTTGTCATTTTATTTACTCTCTCTCTCTCTCTCTCTCTTTCTTCTTCTTCTTCTTCTTTTTCTTCTTCTTCTTCTTCTTCTTCTTCTTCTTCTTCTTCTTCTTCTTCTTCTTCTTCTGCTTCTTCTTCTTCTTCTTCTTCTTCTTCTTCGTGAACATACCTGAAGGAGTAATAAATAAAATTTTAATGTAACATATTGAGTGAAAACGTGGAATTAAAGTAAATTTTTCTTTCTTTCTTTCTTTTTTCTTTCTTTCTTTCTTTCTTTATTTTTCTTTCTTTCTTTCTGTATTTCTTTCTTTCTTTTTTAGTAAATGCTCACTCTGAAAATAATATCATTGTTTTAATGGAGAGATTTTCAAATTGTTTTCTGAAAAGTAAATATTTTAATCTTTGTGGTAGGCATGGTGGGTAGATTTATCTCACATTATTTGATTCTACCATTGTAGAATTCAATAAACCATAGACAGTATGTAAATAAATCTAGTTATCAATTAATTTTTCTTGGGTCAGGTCTTTAGTGTTGTATTGACAAAGTCCACACTGAACCTCAGGTTGTCAAGGACAAATAAGTTTTGTTTTAGTATGTTTTCTGAATTTGCATTAAATACAATTATTTTGGTTTTGTGTGTAAAGATAAATTTTAATAAACACAGGTTCCACAAAAGTCCTACTGCTAAGTCAAACAAAATATTTAATACTCTACACAGAAACTCTGAAACATTTTCAAAGAAATATTTAAAAGCCTAAATAAATATGGTCAGATCCTTGCTCATGAATTAGAAGAGTCAGTGTGGCAAAACTGTTCACTTTCAACAAAGTTACCTGTAGATTCATTTTAGTAGTAAACAAAAATCTCCAGAGTGTGTGTGTGAGTGTGTGTGTGTGTATGTGCTTGTGTCTGTGTGTGTGCTATGTGTTTATGTGTGTGTGTATCTAAATTAGTAAGACGTTTTAAAAATTTTAGCATTGGCATGTTGAATAAGGCAGAAATATTTTTGAGAAGTGAATCATTAGATACCAAAAGTTTTTTTTTTTTTTTCCGATTTTAGAAAAATAGTTTTCAGTGGCTCTGGGTGAGGAACAGTGTGTAGATGCCGAGTGCTCGGTTACATCAGGCAGCAGCCCCTCGAGGTGGTCCGTGGGTCCCCCTGCTGGTGGAAAAGATCCTCCCGGTTCTCCTTCTCCCGCACCACAGAAGACTGCTTCACTGCTCCTGTGGCCACTTCCTCTCCATCGGCGTGGACCAGCACAGTGCGGAAACTTTCGCCCGAGCCCCAGCTGCTCTGGCTCTTCCACACCAGGGTGGCGGGGGGCTGTGGGCCACCCCGGCACCAGCTGCCCACACCGTGACTGTCTGGCCGGCCCGCAGGACGTACTTGGGTGTGAACTTACAGGCGATCTCATCGCCCTCCAGGACCTGCCTCTTAATCCTCCAGTTCCCCAGGGACTGATCCTTGTCTGAGTCCTTCTTGAGCCGCAGGAACCTGCCCTCCAGGTCAGTCTCCTCCGTGCTGACGCTGCAGGTGGCCGAGGCCTGCTGGGCCAGGAGGAAGCTGCTGCTGCTGCTGCCCGAGCCAATGCTGCCCGAGCCAATGCCACTTGAGCCGCTGCCTGGGGGCTCCTCCGCCTCCAGACGCAGCCGCTTGCTTCGGCTTGAACGCCCAGCTCTGGACATGCTGCTGCTGCTGCTGCTCCAGGTGGCCCGTGAGATGGTGACCCGTGAGGAGGGGCTGGGAGCCAGCTTCAGCCTCTCCTCCTCGCCCTCTAGGAGCTTGCGGTAGGCGCTGATCTCCATGTCCAAGGTCAACTGGACGTCCAGCAACTCCTGGTACTCGGCCAGCTGTTGCTGCATCACATCACGCATCTCCATCATCTCCTGCTCCTTGGCGTCCAGCGTCTTCCGGAACTTCTCCCGCTCCTCAGTCCTGGCCCCTTCCAGCTCTCGGATGCGGTCCTCAGCAGCACTGGCCTGCTTCTGGAGGCTGGAGATCTGGTAGCTGGGGGACTCGATCCGCATGCGGGCCTCCTTCAGCTCCTCACCGGCAGCATACCAAAAGTTTTTATGAACACTTTTTAAGCTACAGTAATCAAGGCAGCTTTTTATAATACAAAAATATTCACAGAAAATTAGAATTAATCCTGAAACATAGTCACATAGACATGGAAATTGTATTGGAAACAAACCTACTACCGATCAACTTTATATTACACCATGTGTGGAAGTTAAATATACAAATGCAATCGGATGAAATCTGACTACTATTATATATCATACAAAAAAGAGATCAATGCAGAAAATAAATAAATATTTTTGAAGTTTGTAGAGGAGACTCTCTTTTTTTTTTAAATATTTATTTATTTTTAGTTCTTGGCGGACACAACACCTTTGTTTGTTTGTGGTGCTGAGGATCGAACCCGGGCCGCACGCATACCAGGCGAGCGCGCTACCGCTTGAGCCACATCCCCAGCCAAACAGAGGAGACTCTCTTAATGTTTTTGTCATCTGCGTACCTCACTTTCTTAGAGTGTTCTATTTTAAAATCAAGAAGATGATTTCCATAAATTAGATTACATTAAAATTAAAAGTATTCACTAAAATAAACTCCTTTTTAAAATTGATTCTTAAGACATTTTACTTAAAACCATTTTTTGTATTAGGTACTTTACACAAAGTTTTTTCATGGTATATGTACTCTGATTCCACATAAAAAACAATCCATTAAACAGGGAATACAGGGAATATGTTTCACAAATTTGTCATTTTATTTACTCTCTCTCTCTCTCTCTCTCTTTCTTCTTCTTCTTCTTCTTTTTCTTCTTCTTCTTCTTCTTCTTCTTCTTCTTCTTCTTCTTCTTCTTCTTCTTCTTCTTCTTCTGCTTCTTCTTCTTCTTCTGCTTCTTCTTCTTCTTCTTCTTCTTCTTCTTCGTGAACATACCTGAAGGAGTAATAAATAAAATTTTAATGTAACATATTGAGTGAAAACGTGGAATTAAAGTAAATTTTTCTTTCTTTCTTTCTTTTTTCTTTCTTTCTTTCTTTCTTTATTTTTCTTTCTTTCTTTCTGTATTTCTTTCTTTCTTTTTTAGTAAATGCTCACTCTGAAAATAATATCATTGTTTTAATGGAGAGATTTTCAAATTGTTTTCTGAAAAGTAAATATTTTAATCTTTGTGGTAGGCATGGTGGGTAGATTTATCTCACATTATTTGATTCTACCATTGTAGAATTCAATAAACCATAGACAGTATGTAAATAAATCTAGTTATCAATTAATTTTTCTTGGGTCAGGTCTTTAGTGTTGTATTGACAAAGTCCACACTGAACCTCAGGTTGTCAAGGACAAATAAGTTTTGTTTTAGTATGTTTTCTGAATTTGCATTAAATACAATTATTTTGGTTTTGTGTGTAAAGATAAATTTTAATAAACACAGGTTCCACAAAAGTCCTACTGCTAAGTCAAACAAAATATTTAATACTCTACACAGAAACTCTGAAACATTTTCAAAGAAATATTTAAAAGCCTAAATAAATATGGTCAGATCCTTGCTCATGAATTAGAAGAGTCAGTGTGGCAAAACTGTTCACTTTCAACAAAGTTACCTGTAGATTCATTTTAGTAGTAAACAAAAATCTCCAGAGTGTGTGTGTGAGTGTGTGTGTGTGTATGTGCTTGTGTCTGTGTGTGTGCTATGTGTTTATGTGTGTGTGTATCTAAATTAGTAAGACGTTTTAAAAATTTTAGCATTGGCATGTTGAATAAGGCAGAAATATTTTTGAGAAGTGAATCATTAGATACCAAAAGTTTTTTTTTTTTTTTCCGATTTTAGAAAAATAGTTTTCAGTGGCTCTGGGTGAGGAACAGTGTGTAGATGCCGAGTGCTCGGTTACATCAGGCAGCAGCCCCTCGAGGTGGTCCGTGGGTCCCCCTGCTGGTGGAAAAGATCCTCCCGGTTCTCCTTCTCCCGCACCACAGAAGACTGCTTCACTGCTCCTGTGGCCACTTCCTCTCCATCGGCGTGGACCAGCACAGTGCGGAAACTTTCGCCCGAGCCCCAGCTGCTCTGGCTCTTCCACACCAGGGTGGCGGGGGGCTGTGGGCCACCCCGGCACCAGCTGCCCACACCGTGACTGTCTGGCCGGCCCGCAGGACGTACTTGGGTGTGAACTTACAGGCGATCTCATCGCCCTCCAGGACCTGCCTCTTAATCCTCCAGTTCCCCAGGGACTGATCCTTGTCTGAGTCCTTCTTGAGCCGCAGGAACCTGCCCTCCAGGTCAGTCTCCTCCGTGCTGACGCTGCAGGTGGCCGAGGCCTGCTGGGCCAGGAGGAAGCTGCTGCTGCTGCTGCCCGAGCCAATGCTGCCCGAGCCAATGCCACTTGAGCCGCTGCCTGGGGGCTCCTCCGCCTCCAGACGCAGCCGCTTGCTTCGGCTTGAACGCCCAGCTCTGGACATGCTGCTGCTGCTGCTGCTCCAGGTGGCCCGTGAGATGGTGACCCGTGAGGAGGGGCTGGGAGCCAGCTTCAGCCTCTCCTCCTCGCCCTCTAGGAGCTTGCGGTAGGCGCTGATCTCCATGTCAAGGTCAACTGGACGTCCAGCAACTCCTGGTACTCGGCCAGCTGTTGCTGCATCACATCACGCATCTCCATCATCTCCTGCTCCTTGGCGTCCAGCGTCTTCCGGAACTTCTCCCGCTCCTCAGTCCTGGCCCCTTCCAGCTCTCGGATGCGGTCCTCAGCAGCACTGGCCTGCTTCTGGAGGCTGGAGATCTGGTAGCTGGGGGACTCGATCCGCATGCGGGCCTCCTTCAGCTCCTCACCGGCAGCATACAAAAGTTTTTATGAACACTTTTTAAGCTACAGTAATCAAGGCAGCTTTTTATAATACAAAAATATTCACAGAAAATTAGAATTAATCCTGAAACATAGTCACATAGACATGGAAATTGTATTGGAAACAAACCTACTACCGATCAACTTTATATTACACCATGTGTGGAAGTTAAATATACAAATGCAATCGGATGAAATCTGACTACTATTATATATCATACAAAAAAGAGATCAATGCAGAAAAATAAATAAATATTTTTGAAGTTTGTAGAGGAGACTCTCTTTTTTTTTTAAATATTTATTTATTTTTAGTTCTTGGCGGACACAACACCTTTGTTTGTTTGTGGTGCTGAGGATCGAACCCGGGCCGCACGCATACCAGGCGAGCGCGCTACCGCTTGAGCCACATCCCCAGCCAAACAGAGGAGACTCTCTTAATGTTTTTGTCATCTGCGTACCTCACTTTCTTAGAGTGTTCTATTTTAAAATCAAGAAGATGATTTCCATAAATTAGATTACATTAAAATTAAAAGTATTCACTAAAATAAACTCCTTTTTAAAATTGATTCTTAAGACATTTTACTTAAAACCATTTTTTGTATTAGGTACTTTACACCAAAGTTTTTTCATGGTATATGTACTCTGATTCCACAATAAAAACAATCCATTAAACAGGGAATACAGGGAATATGTTTCACAAATTTGTCATTTTATTTACTCTCTCTCTCTCTCTCTCTCTTTCTTCTTCTTCTTCTTCTTTTTCTTCTTCTTCTTCTTCCTTCTTCTTCTTCTTCTTCTTCTTCTTCTTCTTCTTCTGCTTCTTCTTCTTCTGCTTCTTCTTCTTCTTCTTCTTCTTCTTCTTCTTCGTGAACATACCTGAAGGAGTAATAAATAAAATTTTAATGTAACATATTGAGTGAAAACGTGGAATTAAAGTAAATTTTTCTTTCTTTCTTTCTTTTTTCTTTCTTTCTTTCTTTCTTTATTTTTCTTTCTTTCTTTCTGTATTTCTTTCTTTCTTTTTTAGTAAATGCTCACTCTGAAAATAATATCATTGTTTTAATGGAGAGATTTTCAAATTGTTTTCTGAAAAGTAAATATTTTAATCTTTGTGGTAGGCATGGTGGGTAGATTTATCTCACATTATTTGATTCTACCATTGTAGAATTCAATAAACCATAGACAGTATGTAAATAAATCTAGTTATCAATTAATTTTTCTTGGGTCAGGTCTTTAGTGTTGTATTGACAAAGTCCACACTGAACCTCAGGTTGTCAAGGGACAAATAAGTTTTGTTTTAGTATGTTTTCTGAATTTGCATTAAATACAATTATTTTGGTTTTGTGTGTAAGAATAAATTTTAATAAACACAGGTTCCACAAAAGTCCTACTGCTAAGTCAAACAAAATATTTAATACTCTACACAGAAACTCTGAAACATTTTCAAAGAAATATTTAAAAGCCTAAATAAATATGGTCAGATCCTTGCTCATGAATTAGAAGAGTCAGTGTGGCAAAACTGTTCACTTTCAACAAAGTTACCTGTAGATTCATTTTAGTAGTAAACAAAAATCTCCAGAGTGTGTGTGTGAGTGTGTGTGTGTGTATGTGCTTGTGTCTGTGTGTGTGCTATGTGTTTATGTGTGTGTGTATCTAAATTAGTAAGACGTTTTAAAAATTTTAGCATTGGCATGTTGAATAAGGCAGAAATATTTTTGAGAAGTGAATCATTAGATACCAAAAGTTTTTTTTTTTTTTTCCGATTTTAGAAAAATAGTTTCAGTGGCTCTGGGTGAGGAACAGTGTGTAGATGCCGAGTGCTCGGTTACATCAGGCAGCAGCCCCTCGAGGTGGTCCGTGGGTCCCCCTGCTGGTGGAAAAGATCCTCCCGGTTCTCCTTCTCCCGCACCACAGAAGACTGCTTCACTGCTCCTGTGGCCACTTCCTCTCCATCGGCGTGGACCAGCACAGTGCGGAAACTTTCGCCCGAGCCCCAGCTGCTCTGGCTCTTCCACACCAGGGTGGCGGGGGCTGTGGGCCACCCCGGCACCAGCTGCCCACACCGTGACTGTCTGGCCGGCCCGCAGGACGTACTTGGGGTGTGAACTACAGGCGATCTCATCGCCCTCCAGGACCTGCCTCTTAATCCTCCAGTTCCCCAGGGACTGATCCTTGTCTGAGTCCTTCTTGAGCCGCAGGAACCTGCCCTCCAGGTCAGTCTCCTCCGTGCTGACGCTGCAGGTGGCCGAGGCCTGCTGGGCCAGGAGGAAGCTGCTGCTGCTGCTGCCCGAGCCAATGCTGCCCGAGCCAATGCCACCTTGAGCCGCTGCCTGGGGGGCTCCTCCGCCTCCCAGACGCAGCCGCTTGCTTCGGCTTGAACGCCCAGCTCTGGACATGCTGCTGCTGCTGCTGCTCCAGGTGGCCGTGAGATGGTGACCCGTGAGGAGGGGCTGGGAGCCAGCTTCAGCCTCTCCTCCTCGCCCCTCTAGGAGCTTGCGGTAGGCGCTGATCTCCATGTCCAAGGTCAACTGGACGTCCAGCAACTCCTGGTACTCGGCCAGCTGTTGCTGCATTCACATCACGCATCTCCATCATCTCCTGCTCTTGGCGTCCAGCGTCTTCCGGAACTTCTCCCGCTCCTCAGTCCTGGCCCCTTCCAGCTCTCGGATGCGGTCCTCAGCAGCACTGGCCTGCTTCTGGAGGCTGGAGATCTGGTAGCTGGGGGACTCGATCCGCATGCGGGCCTCCTTCAGCTCCTCACCGGCAGCATACCAAAAGTTTTTATGAACACTTTTTAAGCTACAGTAATCAAGGCAGCTTTTTATAATACAAAAATATTCACAGAAAATTAGAATTAATCCTGAAACATAGTCACATAGACATGGAAATTGTATTGGAAACAAACCTACTACCGATCAACTTTATATTACACCATGTGTGGAAGTTAAATATACAAATGCAATCGGATGAATCTGACTACTATTATATATCATACAAAAAAGAGATCAATGCAGAAAATAAATAAATATTTTTGAAGTTTGTAGAGGAGACTCTCTTTTTTTTTTTAAATTTTTATTTATTTTTAGTTCTTGGCGGACACAACACCTTTGTTTGTTTGTGGTGCTGAGGATCGAACCCGGGCCGCACGCATACCAGGCGAGCGCGCTACCGCTTGAGCCACATCCCCAGCCAAACAGAGGAGACTCTCTTAATGTTTTTGTCATCTGCGTACCTCAACTTTCTTAGAGTGTTCTATTTTAAAATCAAGAAGATGATTTCCATAAATTAGATTACATTAAAATTAAAAGTATTCACTAAAATAAACTCCTTTTTAAAATTGATTCTTAAGACATTTTACTTAAAACCATTTTTTGTATTAGGTACTTTACACAAAGTTTTTCATGGTATATGTACTCTGATTCCACATAAAAACAATCCATTAAACAGGAATACAGGGAATATGTTTCACAAATTTGTCATTTTATTTACTCTCTCTCTCTCTCTCTCTCTTTCTTCTTCTTCTTCTTCTTTTTCTTCTTCTTCTTCTTCTTCTTCTTCTTCTTCTTCTTCTTCTCTTCTTCTTCTTCTTCTGCTTCTTCTTCTTCTGCTTCTTCTTCTTCTTCTTCTTCTTCTTCTTCTTCGTGAACATACCTGAAGGAGTAATAAATAAAATTTTAATGTAACATATTGAGTGAAAACGTGGAATTAAAGTAAATTTTTCTTTCTTTCTTTCTTTTTTCTTTCTTTCTTTCTTTCTTTATTTTTCTTTCTTTCTTACTGTATTTCTTTCTTTCTTTTTTAGTAAATGCTCACTCTGAAAATAATATCATTGTTTTAATGGAGAGATTTTCAAATTGTTTTCTGAAAAGTAAATATTTTAATCTTTGTGGTAGGCATGGTGGGTAGATTTATCTCACATTATTTGATTCTACCATTGTAGAATTCAATAAACCATAGACAGTATGTAAATAAATCTAGTATCAATTAATTTTTCTTGGGTCAGGTCTTTAGTGTTGTATTGACAAAGTCCACACTGAACCTCAGGTTGTCAAGGACAAATAAGTTTTGTTTTAGTATGTTTTCTGAATTTGCATTAAATACAATTATTTTGGTTTTGTGTGTAAAGATAAATTTTAATAAACACAGGTTCCACAAAAGTCCTACTGCTAAGTCAAACAAAATATTTAATACTCTACACAGAAACTCTGAAACATTTTCAAAGAAATATTTAAAAGCCTAAATAAATATGGTCAGATCCTTGCTCATGAATTAGAAGAGTCAGTGTGGCAAAACTGTTCACTTTCAACAAAGTTACCTGTAGATTCATTTTAGTAGTAAACAAAAATCTCCAGAGTGTGTGTGTGAGTGTGTGTGTGTGTATGTGCTTGTGTCTGTGTGTGTGCTATGTGTTTATGTGTGTGTGTATCTAAATTAGTAAGACGTTTTAAAAATTTTAGCATTGGCATGTTGAATAAGGCAGAAATAATTTTTGAGAAGTGAATCATTAGATACCAAAAGTTTTTTTTTTTTTTCCGATTTTAGAAAAATAGTTTTCAGTGGCTCTGGGTGAGGAACAGTGTGTAGATGCCGAGTGCTCGGTTACATCAGGCAGCAGCCCTCGAGGTGGTCCGTGGGTCCCCCTGCTGGTGGAAAAGATCCTCCCGGTTCTCCTTCTCCCGCACCACAGAAGACTGCTTCACTGCTCCTGTGGCCACTTCCTCTCCATCGGCGTGGACCAGCACAGTGCGGAAACTTTCGCCCGAGCCCCAGCTGCTCTGGCTCTTCCACACAGGGTGGCGGGGGGCTGTGGGCCACCCCGGCACCAGCTGCCCACACCGTGACTGTCTGGCCGGCCCGCAGGACGTACTTGGGTGTGAACTTACAGGCGATCTCATCGCCCTCCAGGACCTGCCTCTTAATCCTCCAGTTCCCCAGGGACTGATCCTTTCTGAGTCCTTCTTGAGCCGCAGGAACCTGCCCTCCAGGTCAGTCTCCTCCGTGCTGACGCTGCAGGTGGCCGAGGCCTGCTGGGCCAGGAGGAAGCTGCTGCTGCTGCTGCCCGAGCCAATGCTGCCCGAGCCAATGCCACTTGAGGCCGCTGCCTGGGGGCTCCTCCGCCTCCAGACGCAGCCGCTTGCTTCGGCTTGAACGCCCAGCTCTGGACATGCTGCTGCTGCTGGCCTCCAGGTGGGCCCGTGAGATGGTGACCCGTGAGGAGGGGCTGGGGGGAGCCAGCTTCAGCCTCTCCTCCTCGCCCTCTAGGAGCTTGCGGTAGGCGCTGATCTCCATGTCCAAGGTCAACTGGACGTCCAGCAACTCCTGGTACTCGGCCAGCTGTTGCTGCATCACATCACGCATCTCCATCATCTCCTGCTCCTTGGCGTCCAGCGTCTTCCGGAACTTCTCCCGCTCCTCAGTCCTGGCCCCTTCCAGCTCTCGGATGCGGTCCTCAGCAGCACTGGCCTGCTTCTGGAGGCTGGAGATCTGGTAGCTGGGGGACTCGATCCGCATGCGGGCCTCCTTCAGCTCCTCACCGGCAGCATACCAAAAGTTTTTATGAACACTTTTTAAGCTACAGTAATCAAGGCAGCTTTTTATAATACAAAAATATTCACAGAAAATTAGAATTAATCCTGAAACATAGTCACATAGACATGGAAATTGTATTGGAAACAAACCTACTACCGATCAACTTTATATTACACCATGTGTGGAAGTTAAATATACAAATGCAATCGGATGAAATCTGACTACTATTATATATCATACAAAAAAGAGATCAATGCAGAAAATAAATAAATATTTTTGAAGTTTGTAGAGGAGACTCTCTTTTTTTTTTAAATATTTATTTATTTTTAGTTCTTGGCGGACACAACACCTTTGTTTGTTTGTGGTGCTGAGGATCGAACCCGGGCCGCACGCATACCAGGCGAGCGCGCTACCGCTTGAGCCACATCCCCAGCCAAACAGAGGAGACTCTCTTAATGTTTTTGTCATCTGCGTACCTCACTTTCTTAGAGTGTTCTATTTTAAAATCAAGAAGATGATTTCCATAAATTAGATTACATTAAAATTAAAAGTATTCACTAAAATAAACTCCTTTTTAAAATTGATTCTTAAGACATTTTACTTAAAACCATTTTTTGTATTAGGTACTTTACACAAAGTTTTTTCATGGTATATGTACTCTGATTCCACATAAAAAACAATCCATTAAACAGGGAATACAGGGAATATGTTTCACAAATTTGTCATTTTATTTACTCTCTCTCTCTCTCTCTCTCTTTCTTCTTCTTCTTCTTCTTTTTCTTCTTCTTCTTCTTCTTCTTCTTCTTCTTCTTCTTCTTCTTCTTCTTCTTCTTCTGCTTCTTCTTCTTCTTCTTCTTCTTCTTCTTCGTGAACATACCTGAAGGAGTAATAAATAAAATTTTAATGTAACATATTGAGTGAAAACGTGGAATTAAAGTAAATTTTTCTTTCTTTCTTTCTTTTTTCTTTCTTTCTTTCTTTCTTTATTTTTCTTTCTTTCTTTCTGTATTTCTTTCTTTCTTTTTTAGTAAATGCTCACTCTGAAAATAATATCATTGTTTTAATGGAGAGATTTTCAAATTGTTTTCTGAAAAGTAAATATTTTAATCTTTGTGGTAGGCATGGTGGGTAGATTTATCTCACATTATTTGATTCTACCATTGTAGAATTCAATAAACCATAGACAGTATGTAAATAAATCTAGTTATCAATTAATTTTTCTTGGGTCAGGTCTTTAGTGTTGTATTGACAAAGTCCACACTGAACCTCAGGTTGTCAAGGACAAATAAGTTTTGTTTTAGTATGTTTTCTGAATTTGCATTAAATACAGTTATTTTGGTTTTGTGTGTAAAGATAAATTTTAATAAACACAGGTTCCACAAAAGTCCTACTGCTAAGTCAAACAAAATATTTAATACTCTACACAGAAACTCTGAAACATTTTCAAAGAAATATTTAAAAGCCTAAATAAATATGGTCAGATCCTTGCTCATGAATTAGAAGAGTCAGTGTGGCAAAACTGTTCACTTTCAACAAAGTTACCTGTAGATTCATTTTAGTAGTAAACAAAAATCTCCAGAGTGTGTGTGTGAGTGTGTGTGTGTGTATGTGCTTGTGTCTGTGTGTGTGCTATGTGTTTATGTGTGTGTGTATCTAAATTAGTAAGACGTTTTAAAAATTTTAGCATTGGCATGTTGAATAAGGCAGAAATATTTTTGAGAAGTGAATCATTAGATACCAAAAGTTTTTTTTTTTTTTTCCGATTTTAGAAAAATAGTTTTCAGTGGCTCTGGGTGAGGAACAGTGTGTAGATGCCGAGTGCTCGGTTACATCAGGCAGCAGCCCCTCGAGGTGGTCCGTGGGTCCCCCTGCTGGTGGAAAAGATCCTCCCGGTTCTCCTTCTCCCGCACCACAGAAGACTGCTTCACTGCTCCTGTGGCCACTTCCTCTCCATCGGCGTGGACCAGCACAGTGCGGAAACTTTCGCCCGAGCCCCAGCTGCTCTGGCTCTTCCACACCAGGGTGGCGGGGGGCTGTGGGCCACCCCGGCACCAGCTGCCCACACCGTGACTGTCTGGCCGGCCCGCAGGACGTACTTGGGTGTGAACTTACAGGCGATCTCATCGCCCTCCAGGACCTGCCTCTTAATCCTCCAGTTCCCCAGGGACTGATCCTTGTCTGAGTCCTTCTTGAGCCGCAGGAACCTGCCCTCCAGGTCAGTCTCCTCCGTGCTGACGCTGCAGGTGGCCGAGGCCTGCTGGGCCAGGAGGAAGCTGCTGCTGCTGCTGCCCGAGCCAATGCTGCCCGAGCCAATGCCACTTGAGCCGCTGCCTGGGGGCTCCTCCGCCTCCAGACGCAGCCGCTTGCTTCTGCTTGAACGCCCAGCTCTGGACATGCTGCTGCTGCTGCTGCTCCAGGTGGCCCGTGAGATGGTGACCCGTGAGGAGGGGCTGGGAGCCAGCTTCAGCCTCTCCTCCTCGCCCTCTAGGAGCTTGCGGTAGGCGCTGATCTCCATGTCCAAGGTCAACTGGACGTCCAGCAACTCCTGGTACTCGGCCAGCTGTTGCTGCATCACATCACGCATCTCCATCATCTCCTGCTCCTTGGCGTCCAGCGTCTTCCGGAACTTCTCCCGCTCCTCAGTCCTGGCCCCTTCCAGCTCTCGGATGCGGTCCTCAGCAGCACTGGCCTGCTTCTGGAGGCTGGAGATCTGGTAGCTGGGGGACTCGATCCGCATGCGGGCCTCCTTCAGCTCCTCACCGGCAGCATACCAAAAGTTTTTATGAACACTTTTTAAGCTACAGTAATCAAGGCAGCTTTTTATAATACAAAAATATTCACAGAAAATTAGAATTAATCCTGAAACATAGTCACATAGACATGGAAATTGTATTGGAAACAAACCTACTACCGATCAACTTTATATTACACCATGTGTGGAAGTTAAATATACAAATGCAATCGGATGAAATCTGACTACTATTATATATCATACAAAAAAGAGATCAATGCAGAAAATAAATAAATATTTTTGAAGTTTGTAGAGGAGACTCTCTTTTTTTTTTAAATATTTATTTATTTTTAGTTCTTGGCGGACACAACACCTTTGTTTGTTTGTGGTGCTGAGGATCGAACCCGGGCCGCACGCATACCAGGCGAGCGCGCTACCGCTTGAGCCACATCCCCAGCCAAACAGAGGAGACTCTCTTAATGTTTTTGTCATCTGCGTACCTCACTTTCTTAGAGTGTTCTATTTTAAAATCAAGAAGATGATTTCCATAAATTAGATTACATTAAAATTAAAAGTATTCACTAAAATAAACTCCTTTTTAAAATTGATTCTTAAGACATTTTACTTAAAACCATTTTTTGTATTAGGTACTTTACACAAAGTTTTTTCATGGTATATGTACTCTGATTCCACATAAAAAACAATCCATTAAACAGGGAATACAGGGAATATGTTTCACAAATTTGTCATTTTATTTACTCTCTCTCTCTCTCTCTCTCTTTCTTCTTCTTCTTCTTCTTTTTCTTCTTCTTCTTCTTCTTCTTCTTCTTCTTCTTCTTCTTCTTCTTCTTCTTCTTCTTCTGCTTCTTCTTCTTCTGCTTCTTCTTCTTCTTCTTCTTCTTCTTCTTCGTGAACATACCTGAAGGAGTAATAAATAAAATTTTAATGTAACATATTGAGTGAAAACGTGGAATTAAAGTAAATTTTTCTTTCTTTCTTTCTTTTTTCTTTCTTTCTTTCTTTCTTTATTTTTCTTTCTTTCTTTCTGTATTTCTTTCTTTCTTTTTTAGTAAATGCTCACTCTGAAAATAATATCATTGTTTTAATGGAGAGATTTTCAAATTGTTTTCTGAAAAGTAAATATTTTAATCTTTGTGGTAGGCATGGTGGGTAGATTTATCTCACATTATTTGATTCTACCATTGTAGAATTCAATAAACCATAGACAGTATGTAAATAAATCTAGTTATCAATTAATTTTTCTTGGGTCAGGTCTTTAGTGTTGTATTGACAAAGTCCACACTGAACCTCAGGTTGTCAAGGACAAATAAGTTTTGTTTTAGTATGTTTTCTGAATTTGCATTAAATACAATTATTTTGGTTTTGTGTGTAAAGATAAATTTTAATAAACACAGGTTCCACAAAAGTCCTACTGCTAAGTCAAACAAAATATTTAATACTCTACACAGAAACTCTGAAACATTTTCAAAGAAATATTTAAAAGCCTAAATAAATATGGTCAGATCCTTGCTCATGAATTAGAAGAGTCAGTGTGGCAAAACTGTTCACTTTCAACAAAGTTACCTGTAGATTCATTTTAGTAGTAAACAAAAATCTCCAGAGTGTGTGTGTGAGTGTGTGTGTGTGTATGTGCTTGTGTCTGTGTGTGTGCTATGTGTTTATGTGTGTGTGTATCTAAATTAGTAAGACGTTTTAAAAATTTTAGCATTGGCATGTTGAATAAGGCAGAAATATTTTTGAGAAGTGAATCATTAGATACCAAAAGTTTTTTTTTTTTTTTCCGATTTTAGAAAAATAGTTTTCAGTGGCTCTGGGTGAGGAACAGTGTGTAGATGCCGAGTGCTCGGTTACATCAGGCAGCAGCCCCTCGAGGTGGTCCGTGGGTCCCCCTGCTGGTGGAAAAGATCCTCCCGGTTCTCCTTCTCCCGCACCACAGAAGACTGCTTCACTGCTCCTGTGGCCACTTCCTCTCCATCGGCGTGGACCAGCACAGTGCGGAAACTTTCGCCCGAGCCCCAGCTGCTCTGGCTCTTCCACACCAGGGTGGCGGGGGGCTGTGGGCCACCCCGGCACCAGCTGCCCACACCGTGACTGTCTGGCCGGCCCGCAGGACGTACTTGGGTGTGAACTTACAGGCGATCTCATCGCCCTCCAGGACCTGCCTCTTAATCCTCCAGTTCCCCAGGGACTGATCCTTGTCTGAGTCCTTCTTGAGCCGCAGGAACCTGCCCTCCAGGTCAGTCTCCTCCGTGCTGACGCTGCAGGTGGCCGAGGCCTGCTGGGCCAGGAGGAAGCTGCTGCTGCTGCTGCCCGAGCCAATGCTGCCCGAGCCAATGCCACTTGAGCCGCTGCCTGGGGGCTCCTCCGCCTCCAGACGCAGCCGCTTGCTTCGGCTTGAACGCCCAGCTCTGGACATGCTGCTGCTGCTGCTGCTCCAGGTGGCCCGTGAGATGGTGACCCGTGAGGAGGGGCTGGGAGCCAGCTTCAGCCTCTCCTCCTCGCCCTCTAGGAGCTTGCGGTAGGCGCTGATCTCCATGTCCAAGGTCAACTGGACGTCCAGCAACTCCTGGTACTCGGCCAGCTGTTGCTGCATCACATCACGCATCTCCATCATCTCCTGCTCCTTGGCGTCCAGCGTCTTCCGGAACTTCTCCCGCTCCTCAGTCCTGGCCCCTTCCAGCTCTCGGATGCGGTCCTCAGCAGCACTGGCCTGCTTCTGGAGGCTGGAGATCTGGTAGCTGGGGGACTCGATCCGCATGCGGGCCTCCTTCAGCTCCTCACCGGCAGCATACCAAAAGTTTTTATGAACACTTTTTAAGCTACAGTAATCAAGGCAGCTTTTTATAATACAAAAATATTCACAGAAAATTAGAATTAATCCTGAAACATAGTCACATAGACATGGAAATTGTATTGGAAACAAACCTACTACCGATCAACTTTATATTACACCATGTGTGGAAGTTAAATATACAAATGCAATCGGATGAAATCTGACTACTATTATATATCATACAAAAAAGAGATCAATGCAGAAAATAAATAAATATTTTTGAAGTTTGTAGAGGAGACTCTCTTTTTTTTTAAATATTTATTTATTTTTAGTTCTTGGCGGACACAACACCTTTGTTTGTTTGTGGTGCTGAGGATCGAACCCGGGCCGCACGCATGCCAGGCGAGCGCGCTACCGCTTGAGCCACATCCCCAGCCAAACAGAGGAGACTCTCTTAATGTTTTTGTCATCTGCGTACCTCACTTTCTTAGAGTGTTCTATTTTAAAATCAAGAAGATGATTTCCATAAATTAGATTACATTAAAATTAAAAGTATTCACTAAAATAAACTCCTTTTTAAAATTGATTCTTAAGATATTTTACTTAAAACCATTTTTTGTATTAGGTACTTTACACAAAGTTTTTTCATGGTATATGTACTCTGATTCCACATAAAAAACAATCCATTAAACAGGGAATACAGGGAATATGTTTCACAAATTTGTCATTTTATTTACTCTCTCTCTCTCTCTCTCTCTTTCTTCTTCTTCTTCTTCTTTTTCTTCTTCTTCTTCTTCTTCTTCTTCTTCTTCTTCTTCTTCTTCTTCTTCTGCTTCTTCTTCTTCTGCTTCTTCTTCTTCTTCTTCTTCTTCTTCTTCTTCTTCTTCTTCTTCTTCGTGAACATACCTGAAGGAGTAATAAATAAAATTTTAATGTAACATATTGAGTGAAAACGTGGAATTAAAGTAAATTTTTCTTTCTTTCTTTCTTTTTTCTTTCTTTCTTTCTTTCTTTCTTTTTCTTTCTTTCTTTCTGTATTTCTTTCTTTCTTTTTTAGTAAATGCTCACTCTGAAAATAATATCATTGTTTTAATGGAGAGATTTTCAAATTGTTTTC